>NC_041395.2:186269579-186372079 GCF_900747795.2 Erpetoichthys calabaricus
GCTTCGCAGTGGCGAAGTACTGCTTTAAAATTTTTATTAAGAAGAAAAGTAAACCTTTTTAAACTGAGGGAAAATAAATCAATAATTATTTGTTATGGATCTATTTGTATAGCACGTTGTCAGTTCTCCCCTCTGGTTGTAATATGACGAAGCTGTGTGCTGAGCTTACTGTTGAGCATGCAACGTACAGTTGGCCATGTGAAAAGCAGTCCTGCCTTAAATCAATGCCAACCTTTTGTAGGGTCTGTCCCTGAGACTTATTAACACTAGAATTACCAGAGCCTACGAAAAAACTCGTAAATCCGTCCCACCTTAAATCGCGTCTTAAATCCGTTTGCACCTCTCCGCCAGAGTCCTTTGTCATCTAAATGTGCTGATAAAGCTACTAGCAGCCAGCTATTCCATCCCCCCACCGACTTAGAATGAACTTCTCTCCTAGCTCAAGCCTTGCCTTGATTTGATTACCTGGGATTGAAGTGGAGTTTTACAGTGGAAATAATTCTAGCGTTATTTGGAATACACGCATTTCATGTGTGTTCCATTTCTAAAGTAGGCTGTGCAAACACATTTTTAAAACAGAAACGTTTTTCATATTCTAATAGTAAATGACAAAATGTAGGCATAAACTATATAACGTATGAAGCCTGAAGTCCATATATCAAAGAAACACTTTCACAAAAGGTACAAATAAAAGAACACGTGCGCCTTCATTCAAAAAAAAAAAAAAAAAAAAAAAGCCGCGTTAGCATGCCACATTGACTTTCTTAAAACAACCGCCGCGATGGCGTAATGGTATCAGCCCCTGACTGGGAATCAGAGGGTGGCGAGTTCGATTCCGCACGGCTCCACTTCGAGAAATTAACTGCTCTTATTCTTACAATTTTAGAATAACAATATAAATTTGATTTCAGTCTGTAACAGCCGGTGTAACTTATGATACTGGTAAAGGTTAGCTTTTTTTTTTTTTTTTTTTTTTTAATTCACTTTTCATTCTCGCAGTCGCATTCAGAATCAATCCATACAACCCCATCTGACACAGCTGGTTTCACATAAATAAAAGTGCACTTTTATTCAAGACTATAACCGAAGAATAAAGAAAGCAAGTTACAGTTGGTGGTTGATACAACAGCTTGCGTGGTGCAATGTTAAGAACTGCTGATTTCCGATCCGTGCTATATAAAATCATCACATTCAAATATTAACAGTTCCCACACACCCAAGGTCCGCCATTCCTACATTTACAACATGTGTACTTGTTGCAGTGTACACACCTCTCTGTGCTATGGTTCCTATTACAGTGAATGAGCACCTGACACTGTACTTTCTTCCCTGGGGGAAGCTGAGGTCTTAGAACGGAAGTTTGGTGATGCTGTATCATCTTTTCTTTTTCCATCGCCTTTTCCTGTAAGAAGCGACGACGAAGTTCCTCTGCAAGGTGAGCCATGAACACTCTTCTTTTCTCAGCGGACCCCGTGCATGCCTTATACAGTACGTGTGCGTTCATCGCTGCTAGGTCAAGGATGTTGTACAACACAGCAACCGGCCACCTGCGTGTTCCTGTTCGCACTGAACAAGCATGCGCCTTCTGGTCCATGATGTCAACGCCACGCTGGGGAAAAAAGAAAGACAAATATATGTGACATTTTGAAGAAATCATTTTATCACCAGAATAGCACCAGAATACTTCGTCACACTAATATTTTTTTTCATTAGCATACCTTCATGTGGTTGTAGTCTGTGACCGTGTTTGGTTTTTTTTTTTTTTTTATCTTGCCCAATCTCCACATCATGGTGCATTGTGCTGAGAATGCAGACAGACTTCATCTTTTTGGGCACATACACTGTCAGCATGGCACTGGGAGATCTAAACACCAGCGTGGAGAATTGTTTGTGTGCTGAACTGACTTTAGCTGCAGGTGGAAGTTCCCGTCGCACTTTATTCTATTAGCCAGCGAAAGTGACGTGAAGAAGTCTGTTGTTACGGTTCTGCCTTTTTGGATTGCGGCAGATTTGGAGACAAAGTACATGTGCAATGCCATTCCTTATTTAGGAAAAGATCCCAGTCGTCCCACGGGAGAAAGACTTTCCGAGTCTGTGGTCATAAAGCTTATGGAGCCATTTCTGGACAAAGGCAGAACCGTAACAACAGACTTCTTCACGTCACTTTCGCTGGCTAATAGAATAAAGTGCGACGGGAACTTCCACCTGCAGCTAAAGTCAGTTCAGCACACAAACAATTCTCCACGCTGGTGTTTAGATCTCCCAGTGCCATGCTGACAGTGTATGTGCCCAAAAAGATGAAGTCTGTCTGCATTCTCAGCACAATGCACCATGATGTGGAGATTGGGCAAGATAAAAAAAACAAAAAAAACCAAACACGGTCACAGACTACAACCACATGAAGGTATGCTAATGAAAAAAATATTAGTGTGACGAAGTATTCTGGTGCTATTCTGGTGATAAAATGATTTCTTCAAAATGTCACATATATTTGTCTTTCTTTTTTCCCCAGCGTGGCGTTGACATCATGGACCAGAAGGCGCGTGCTTGTTCAGTGCGAACAGGAACACGCAGGTGGCCGGTTGCTGTGTTGTACAACATCCTTGACCTAGCAGCGATGAACGCACACGTACTGTATAAGGCATGCACGGGGTCCGCTGAGAAAAGAAGAGTGTTCATGGCTCACCTTGCAGAGGAACTTCGTCGTCGCTTCTTACAGGAAAAGGCGATGGAAAAAGAAAAGATGATACAGCATCACCAAACTTCCGTTCTAAGACCTCAGCTTCCCCCAGGGAAGAAAGTACAGTGTCAGGTGCTCATTCACTGTAATAGGAACCATAGCACAGAGAGGTGTGTACACTGCAACAAGTACACATGTTGTAAATGTAGGAATGGCGGACCTTGGGTGTGTGGGAACTGTTAATATTTGAATGTGATGATTTTATATAGCACGGATCGGAAATCAGCAGTTCTTAACATTGCACCACGCAAGCTGTTGTATCAACCACCAACTGTAACTTGCTTTCTTTATTCTTCGGTTATAGTCTTGAATAAAAGTGCACTTTTATTTATGTGAAACCAGCTGTGTCAGATGGGGTTGTATGGATTGATTCTGAATGCGACTGCGAGAATGAAAAGTGAATTAAAAAAAAAAAAAAAAAAAGCTAACCTTTACCAGTATCATAAGTTACACCGGCTGTTACAGACTGAAATCAAATTTATATTGTTATTCTAAAATTGTAAGAATAAGAGCAGTTAATTTCTCGAAGTGGAGCCGTGCGGAATCGAACTCGCCACCCTCTGATTCCCAGTCAGGGGCTGATACCATTACGCCACCACGGCAGTTGTTTTAAGAAAGTCAATGTGGCATGCTAACGCGGCTTTTTTTTTTTTTTTTTTGAATGAAGGCGCATGTGTTCTTTTATTTGTACCTCTTGTGAAAGTGTTTCTTTGATATATGGACTTCAGGCTTCATACGTTATATAGTTTATGCCTACATTTTGTCATTTACTATTAGAATATGAAAAACGTTTCTGTTTTAAAAATGTGTTTGCACAGCCTACTTTAGAAATGGAACACACATGAAATGCGTGTATTCCAAATAACGCTAGAATTATTTCCACTGTAAAACTCCACTTCAATCCCAGGTAATCAAATCAAGGCAAAGCTTGAGCTAGGAGAGAAGTTCATTCTAAGTCGGTGGGGGGATGGAATAGCTGGCTGCTAGTAGCTTTATCAGCACATTTAGATGACAAAGGACTCTGGCAGAGAGGTGCAAACGGATTTAAGACGCGATTTAAGGTGGGACGGATTTACGAGTTTTTTTGTAGGCTCTGGTAATTCTAGTGTTAATTGTCATTGCTAAGCAGAGCCTTAGTGGAAATTGGAGGCGTTTGAATTGAAATGGGAGATCACAGGGTATAACGGGGATGCGAGGAATAAAAAACTCTCTCCCCTGAGCCACCGCCAGTAAAAATAGTTGCCTGAATGAGGTTCTTTTGGAGACACGTGACGTGAAGTCTCGTGCCGTCACAAAGTTTCAGTGGCTGTACGGAAATCCACAATCGGTTTCATATTGTTTTCGTACCTTATCAATTGTGTAATGTGTTTTTTGAACAGGTTTGATTCATCGAAGTAATCACTCCTGCTGCGTTGAGTCACTTCACGTGAGCCGATCTCTTGTGTGATGTTGCGATGTCCAGGGGTTTATTTAATGTTACCTAAGACCCGGCAGTTAAAAGTTTCTCGCTACAGCAATTTTAACTCTGTCACAAAGTGATCCAAAATGTCGTTTATGCCTGGTGTCTTCTCATTACACTTGTATCTCGCGAATATGGCATTGCAAACGGCAGCGGGTCAGTTCACGTGCTTACATGGGAGGCGTGATGATGCGATATATTTTGATATATATCAAAATACCCGCGCTTGGCAGCGGCGAAATACTGCTTTAAAATTTTTATTAAGAAGAAAAGTAAACCTTTTTAAACTGAGGGAAAATGAATCAATAATTATTTCTTAAGGATCTCTTTGTATACCATGTTGTCAGTTCGCCCTCCCAGTTCTAATATGACCAAGATGTGTGCTGAGCTTACTCTTGAGCATGAAATCTAACGTGGTTTGTGCCCTTCAGAATGAAAACAGTTTGCATTCACCTTTTAAAAAAAGGCGAGCTTTTAAGCCTGAGAAATCACCCCGTAAATGCACACGTTTAATTGCACGTGTTAATATCTATGCTTACACAGTATTAAAAGACACTGAACAACGGAGACTTATTAATTGTCATTGCTAAGCACAGCCTTAGTGTAAATTGGAGGCGTTTGAATTGAAATTGGAGATCAGAGGGTATAACGAGGATGCGAGGAATAAAAACTCTCTCCCCTGAGCCACCGCCAGTAAAAATAGTTGCCTGAATGAGGTTCTTTTGCAGACACGTGACCTGAAGTCTCGTGCCGTCACAAAGTTTCAGAGGCTGTACGAAAATCCACAATCGGTTTCATATTGTGAATTTCCCATTGGGATTAATAAAGTATCTATCTATCTATCTATCTATCTATTGTTTTCGTACCTTATCAATTGTGAAATGTGTTTTTTGAATAGGTTTGATTCATTGAAGTGATCACAACTGCTGCATTCAGTCACTTCACGTGAGCCGCTCTCTTGTGTGATGTTGCGATGTCCACGGGTTTATTTAATGTTAGCTAAGATCCGGCAGTTAAAAGTTTCTGGCCACAGCAATTTTAACTCTGTCACAAAGTGATCCAAACTGTCGTTTATACCTCGTGTCTTGTCATTAAACTTGTATCTCGTGAATATGGCATTGCAAACGGCAGCGGGTCAGTTCACGTGCTTACATGGGAGGCGTGATGACGCGATATATTTTGATACATATCAAAATACCCGCGCTTCGCAGCGGCGAAGTACCGCTTTAAAATTTTTATTAAGAAGAAAAGTAAACCTTTTTAAACTGAGGGAAAATGAATCAATAATTATTTCTTAAGGATCTCTTTGTATATCATATTGTCAGTTCACCCTTCCGGCTGTAATATGACCAAGCTGTGTGCTGAGCTTACTCTTCAGCATGAAATCTTAACGTGGTTTGTGCCCTTCAGAATGAAAACAGCATTTAAATTTTTAATAAAAGGCGAGCTTTTAAGCCTGAGAAATCACCCCGTAAATGCACACGTTTAATTGCACATCTGTTAATATGTATGCTTACACAGTATTAAAAAACACTCAACAATTAACGTCATTTACCTTCGTTCCCGCATTTGACTCGTGCTGTAAATCTCTTCCTTGTTTTCACTTCACGTGATTACGTAGGAGGCGTAATACGTGATGACGTGATACGTGACTCCGCCTCCTCCATTAGACTATATGGACAAAAAACAGGTTCCAGTTATGACCATTACGCGTAGAATTTCGAAATGAAACCTGCCTAACTTTTGTAAGTAAGCTGTAAGGAATGAGCCTGCCAAATTTCAGCCTTCTACCTACACGGGAAGTTGGAGAATTAGTGATGAGTGAATCAGTCAGTGAGTCAGTCAGTCAGTGAGTCAGTGAGGGCTTTGCCTTTTATTAGTATAGATATAGACATACATACATACATTCACACATATATTATAATATATATATATATATATATATATTATATATATATACATATATATATCCATCCATTTTCCAACCCGCTGAATCCGAACACAGGGTCACGGGGGTCTGCTGGAGCCAATCCCAGCCAACACAGGGCACAAGGCAGGAACCAATCCCGGGCAGGGTGCCAACCCACCGCAGATACATATATATATATATATTATATATATATATACATATATATATATATATTATATATATATATATATATATTATATATATACCCTAAGTTCTTGTCTATAAGCCGCGGCTTATCTAAGGAAAAAAGTTGTGAAAAAGAAAAAATAGAATATCGGCTTATACATCCATCGCGGGGGTTGCGTTCCAGAGCCACCCGCGAAATAAGAAAATCCGCGAAGTAGAAACCATATGTTTATATGGTTATTTTTATATTGTCATGCTTGGGTCACAGATTTGCGCAGAAACACAGGAGGTTGTAGAGAGACAGGAACGTTATTCAAACACTGCAAACAAACATTTGTCTCTTTTTCAAAAGTTTAAACTGTGCTCCATGACAAGACAGAGATGACAGTTCTGTCTCACAATTAAAAGAGTGCAAACATATCTTCCTCTTCAAAGGTGTGTGTGTCAGGAGCACAGAATGTCACATAGATAGAGAAAACAATCTCTAGCAAATAAATCAGTGGTGCTGTTTGGCTTTTAGGTATGCGAAGCACCGCGGCACAAAGCTGTTGAAGGTGGCAGCTTACACCCCCTCCGTCAGGAGCAGGAAGAGAGAGAGAGAGAGAGAGAGAGAGAGAGAGAGAGAGAGAGAGAGAGAGAGACAGAGTTTGTTTTTCAGTCAAAAATCAATACGTGCCCTTCCAGCTTTTAAGTATGCGAAGCACCGTGCAGCATGTCTTTTCAGGAATCAGCTTTACAAAAGATAGCAACGTGAAGATAATCTTTCAGCATTTTTAGACGAGCGTCCGTATCGTCTAGGTGTGCGAACAGCCCCCCTGCTCAATCCCCATATGTCAGGATCACAGATAGGCAGCGCAAGAGTGAGAGAAAAGTAAGCAATCTAGCTTCTCAGCCATCTGCCAATAGCGTCCCTTGTATGAAATCAACTGGGCAAACCAACTGAGGAAGCATGTACCAGAAATTAAAAGACCCATTGTCCGCAGAAATCCGCGAACCAGCAAAAAATTTGCGATATATATTTAAATATGCTTACATATAAAATCACAATTTAAATGACCGCTACGTGCGCGTGCTGACTCGGCGACGCCCAGAGCAGAAAGAATGCGCTGCGGCCGCTCCAACCGCGCCATGTGGGGAGTGAGAGAGACGCCAATATCTCACACTCTCTCCCCCCTTAAAGAAATTAAATGGGTGCAAGTGAGACCACTGACTTCCCTCCCTTCTATTAGTTATAGATTATAGTACGTTCGGCTTATCCATGAGTCCGGCTTATCTATGATACGATTTTATTTTAAAAATTCGTATGATTTTTGGTCTCCGGCTTATACATGAGTCCGGCTTATAGACAAGAACCTAGGGTATATATAATATATATATTATATATTTATATATTATATAATATAACTATTATATAATATAACTTAACTTGTGGAGGGTGTATCCTGTAGCAAAGCCCTAACTTTTTTCGTGAAAGCCCGTTTCAGTAAATAAGTCTAATAATAAGTGTAAAGATATTGGCAATAAGCTAAGCAAACCCAGGAAGACATGGAATCGTTTAAATCAAGTATCATTACATCTTCCTTTCTTAAAGATATATATATATATATATATATATATATATATATATATATATAGAGAGAGAGAGAGAGAGAGAGAGAGAGAGAGAGAGAGAGAGAGAGAGAGAGAGAGAGAGAGAGAGATAGATATATATATATATATATATATATATATATATATATATATATATATATATATATATAGATATAGATATATATAGATATACACATATAGATATAGATATATATATAATATATATATACACATATATATATATATTTGCAAACGGTTTCTTCTTCATTGAGGCTTTCTCTTGGAGAGCTTTTTTCATTTCATTGAAAATTAAAGCAGCAGCTGCCAAATTATGTAGCTTTCGTATTAATTTTTCAACATTGTGTAAAATAACTTTATAAAGTAACATAAAAGGTTTAAATACTGGTTATCCTTTTACACTAAAATATTACTAAAGAGATACAAAAAAAATAAAATGCATATGTTCTTTTTCTTTAAGGAGATTAAATATTACTGAAGAAAGAAAAAAAAAAAAAAAACTAAAACAGCCAAATGGGGCTATGCATACAAACTTAAAAGGTTTAAATAAAACAGAAATATACACTTTTATTTTTACTTGCTTAACTTGTGGAGGGTGTATCCTGTAGCAAAGCCCTAACTTTTTTCGTGAAAGCCCGTTTCAGTCAATAAGTCTTAAAAACAGGTGTAAAGATATTGACAATAAGCTACGCAAACCCACCAAGACATGGAATCGTTTAAATCAAGTATCATTACATCTTCCTTTCTTAAAGAGAAGTAAGGCAGTACTTATAAGCTTACATATATATATATCTATATCTATATATGTATATCTATATATATCTATATCTATATATGTGTATCTATATATATATCTATATCTCTCTCTCTCTCTCTCTCTATATATATATATATCTAAATCCCCGCAAAGTACTGCTTTTAAATTTTTATGAAGAAGAAAAGCTTTTTAAATTGAGGGAAAATATCCCAATAGCAATTTGTTAAAGATCTGTTTTTTTGTGAAGCAGCCTTAACACAGCTTTTCCGCTGTTTTATAAACGAACGCCATATAAGGTCTTCCTTTTTCCTTGCTTCGCCAAGGAAAGAGCCTTTTTATTAAATCCAAGGGTTCTTCGCTTTTTTTTTTGTTTATTACGATTGTTATAGTTCTGTTTGTATACGACGTTGTCAGTTCAGCACTCAGGTTGTAATATGACCAAGCCGTGCAAGCTTACTGTTAAGAATGCAACGTATAGTTGTACATGAGAAAAGCAATCTTGCCTCAAATCAATGGCAACCTTTTGTAGGTCTATGAACTTAATTTAAAGTTTAGGTTGACACGGTGCTTTCTTTCCGAAGTACCTGCACTCATGAATATGTCTGTATGCGTCAGTCGCTCAAATCCCCGCGCTTCGCACCGGCGAAGTACTGCTTTTAAATTTTTATTAAGAAGAAAAGAAAACCTTTTAAAATTGAGGGAAAATATACCAATAACAGTTTGTTAAGGATCTGTTTTTTTGTGAAGCTGCGTTCACTCGAGTGATCACTTCGAGCTGACTTGCTGGCTAACCATAAGCGTTACCTGGTAGGTAACCACCCATACAATCAGATTGTGAATCAGACTACGAATGCCGTGAATGTAATTACCCCGATCTACATGCTGTCAAATAAACGAACCACACGCCGTGGCGCAATTTTAGGGGCTTCGCCTGTAGCGCTGACGTCCGAGGTTCGATTCCTGTATTGGAGTGAAGTGAGTGGGTGGTTACCTACCAGGTAACGCTTATGGTTGGCCAGCAAGTCAGGTAACATCAGCCACGCTGCCTTCTGTTGTGAGAAGCAGATCATAGAATGGATGAAAATAGTTTACTGTCAAATAATGCAAAGAGTACGCGACACCTGTTTCCCCCTTATTCTTGGCTCATCAGGCGTACACACTCACTGCACTCGCTTACGGTAATCGAACGTCGGACGTCAGCGCTAGAGGGGCTTCGCAGCGGTGAAGTATTGCTTTTAAATTTTAATTAAGAAGAAAACCTTTTTAAATTAAGTCTTAAAAAGAGGTGTAAAGATATTGACAATAAGCTACGCAAACCCACCAAGACATGCAATCGTTTAAATCAAGGCGCAAGTCGAAAAACACCATCCTATAATATTAGTTAACGATTAACACATTTCTATATGTATTGTAAGCATACAATACAACTGATAATACGTTGCACTTATTTATCTGGTGTACTGACATTTTTGCGCGTTTAACGGCTGAAATCTAACGTGGTTTGTGCCCTTCAGAATGAAAAGAGTTTGCATTTACCTTTTTAATAAAAGGCGAGCTTTTAAGCCTGAGAAATCACCCCGTAAATGCACACGTTTAATTGCACGTGTTAATATGTATGCTTACACAGTATTAAAAGACAGTCAACAATTAATGTCATTTACCTTTGTTCCCGCGTTTGACTTGTGCTGTAAATCTCTTCCTCGGTTTCAGTTCACGTGATTACGTAGGAGGCGTAATACGTGATGACACGATACGTGACTCCGCCTCCTCCATTAGAGTATATGGACAAAAAACAGGTTCCGGTTATGACCATTACACGTAGAATTTCGAAATGAAACCTGCCTAACTTTTGAAAATAAGCTGTAAGGAATGAGCCTGCCAAATTTCAGCCTTCTACCTACACGGGAAGTTGGAGAATTAGTGATGAGTGAGTCAGTCAGTCAGTCAGTGAAGGCTTTGCCTTTTATTAGTATAGATATATATATATATATATATATATTATATATATATCTACTTATTCACGGCATTCGTAGTCTGAATCACAATCTGATAGTATGGGTGGTTACCTACCAGGTAATGCTTATGGTTGGCCAGCAAGTCAGCTAACATCCGCCACGGTGCCCTCAGTTGTGAGAAGCAGATCATAGAATGGTTGAAAATAGTTTACTGTCAAATAATGCAGAGTACGCAACACGTGTTTCGCCCTAATTCTGGGATCATCAGGCGTACACACTCACTGCACTCCCTTACGGGAATCGAACCTCGGACGTCAGCGCTAGAGGCGAAGCCCCTAACATTGCGCCACGGCGTGTGGTTCGTTTATTTGACAGCATGTAGATCGGGGTAATTACATTCACGGCATTCGTAGTCTGAATCACAATCTGATTGTATGGGTGGTTACCTACCAGGTAACGCTTGTGGTTGGCCAGCAAGACAGCTAACATCCGCCACGGTGTCTTCAGTTGTGAGAAGCAGATCATAGAATGGTTGAAAATAGTTTACTGTCAAATAATGCCAAGAGTACGCGACACGTGTTTCGCCCTAATTCTGGGCTCATCAGGTGTACACACTCACTGCATATAGCCAAATTCTCTCGCTTCGCAGCGTTGAAGTATTACTTTTAAATTTTAATTAAGAAGAAAAGAAAACCTTTTTAAATTGAGGGAAAATATACCAATAACAATTTGTTAAGGATCTGTTTTTTTGTGAAGCTGCCTTTACACAGCCTGTCCGCTGTTTTATAAACGAACGCCATATAAGGCCGTCCTTTCTCCTTGCTTAGCGGTTCTGTATTGTTTTATTGTTCGTTTATTACGATTGTTATAGTTATTGTGTAGGTATTTGAGACTCACTTTTCTGTTCAGGTACCCATTTCCTTTATGTAATCCGCGGATTCTCCGCTATTTTTTGTTAGTTTATTACGATTATAGTTATTTATTGATTCCCTTCTTTAGCTGACTGCCTGCTCATATATGGCGCTCTGCTGTTTTTTTGTGAAGCAGTCTTTACACAGCTTCTCCGCTGTTTTATAAACAAACGCCATATAAGGCCATCCTTTTTCCTTGCTTCGCCAAGGAAGCAGCCTTTTTATTTAATCCACGGGTTCTCCGCTGTTTTATTGTTCGTTTATTACGATTGTTATAGTTCTCTTTGTATACCACGTTGTCAGTTCAGCACTCCAGTTGTAATATGACCAAGTCGTGCAAGCTTACTGTTGAGAATGCAACGTATAGTTGTACAGGAGAAAAGCAATCTTGCCAAACTTAATTTAAACTTACGGTTTACACCGTGCTTTGTTTCCGCCTTAGCTGCACTTATGAATATGCCTGTATGCGTCACTCGCTCGCTTCTTATTGTTTTGCTGCCTTCTCAATTGTGTAATGAATGTTTTCTTCAGCGCTCTTTGGGGCTCTTCCTTGTTTTCTACGTACTGCGTTCACAGTCAGTTCACGTGATTACGTGGGAGGCGTGATGACGCGATACGCAACTCCGCCTCCCACGGCCAGCGAGCTGCAGTCCATTACAGTATATGGACAAAAAAGACGTTCCAGTTATGACCGTTACGCTTTGAATTTCGAAATGAAACCTGCCTAACTTTTGTTAAGTAAGCTGTAAGGAATGAGCCTGCCAAATTTCAGCCTTCCACCTACACGGGAAGTTGGAGAATTAGTGATGAGTGAGTGAGTGAGTGAGTCAGTGAGGGCTTTGCCTTTTATTAGTATCGATATATATATATAGATATAGATATATAGAAGAGAAGGTCTGTGATACGGTTTGCATATTTGCAGCTGGAGATCCACAAAGGGAGAAAAATGAATCACGTATCATAAAGTAGTTTTTATTCCTGAGCTTTCAACCCCTGCCAGAGGTCTTCATCAAAGGATAATGCTTAGACTTACAAGAATCAAAGGCAATATATAGCAAAACATTACGTGGAGGATGGCTAAGTCAGTGTGATGGGGGTGGGGGGTATTGGGTGTACAGTTTATTTATTATGAACATGTTCTTCTTAAGTTTGCATATGCTGGATTTATGTCCAAGTGTCTGTTGATGGCGTTCTCATTTGATAGCCAAGATTCGGCCAGCTCTCTGGCACTTTTAGTACTGGCCTTAAATTTGACTTGTACATTGTCCCAGATAAATGTATGTCCTGTTGATTTAGTATGCATGTAGATCAATGAAAGTGAGTCCTTTCTTCTGACAGCGTTGCGATGTTCCTGTATACGTGTTGCGATTCTTTTTAAAGTTTGTTCTATGTATACCGCTGAGCAAGAACTGCATGGAATGCTATAAACTGCGTTTCGTGTTTCTGCTATCGATTTCTTGTTTTTGGAATTAAACAGAACCGTGTGCAGATTGTTCGTGGGTTTGTGTGCTATTCTGACGCCTGACTTGGCCAGGATGCGCGCTGTACCTTCAGACAACTTGTGGTGATAAGGGAGTGAGTGCCAGGTGGGGTGGGGGTTCTGATTCAATTCAACTGTTTGCTGAGCTTTTTGGCGTCTTCTGTGTAAGCTCCGATTAATGAATGTTTTTGAGTATCCGTTTGAAGTGAAAAGATGGAAGAGACCGCGTCTCTCATTCATTTTTGTTTCCTTCGTATTACAATGGGTGTGGACTCTTCTGAATAGAGTTTTAACACAGCTCCGTTTATGAGATACCGGGTGGTTGCTGGTGAAGTGTAATATCTTGTCTGCGTAGCATTCTTTACGGTAAACACTTGTGGTCAGGGTGGCATCATTATTTCTTTTGATGTAGATGTCCAGGAAGCTGATGTGTCAGTTAATTTCTTTTTCCATTGTGAATTGGACTGCAGGGAATATTGTGTTGATGTGGTTGTAGAATTCATTCAGCTGGTTATTTTTTTTAATATGACGAATGTGTCATCTACATAGCGTATCCAAATTTTGGGTGTGAACTGGGATAGAGCCATGTTTTCAAATCGCTGCATTACCAGTTCTGCTAGAAGTCCTGATAACAGCGATCCCATTGGCATGCCTTCTTTCTGAGTGTAGTATTTGCCATTGAAATGAAAGTGAGTTTTCTGGCAAAATGATATTAGGTGCATTATGTCTTTAATGGACAGTTTAGTTCTTGTCTCTATGGTGGGGTCGCTTTCCAGTCTCATTAATAGTGTTTCTGTGGCCAGATGAAACGGAATCATAGTGTATAGCGACACAATGTCAAACGAGACCATGATCTCATCCTCGGCGATGGATATATCTTTCAAGCGCTGTAATGCCAACTCAGCGCTGTTCACCGAATATTCAGAGTCATAAGTTAAATGTTTGAGTAACTGGAAAAGTCTTTTTGACAAGTTGTAAGATGGTCCGCCTATTAGGCTGACCACTGGTCTAAATTTCAGTGGTGTTTTATGTATTTTAGGGAGTCCGTAAAATAAAGGGCAGTTAGCATCGCTGGATTTCATTTTGTAATAATTCTGTGCATCCAGGCGGTTGTTATTTCCAGAGTTTGGTCAGAGTATTGTTTATTCTATTAAGTGTAGTTTTCGTTGGGTCATTACTCAGCTGTTGATAAGTGTTAGTGTCAGAAAGCATTTCTTCCATAGCTGTGGTGTATTGTTCCTTGTCTAAGACGACAGTTGTGCCTCCTTTGTCGGCTGATGTGATAATGATGCCACAGAAACAGTATTAATGAGACTGGAAAGCGACCCCACCATAGAGACAAGAACTAAACTGTCCATTAAAGACATAATGCACCTAATATCATTTTGCCAGAAAACTCACTTTCATTTCAATGGCAAATACTACACTCAGAAAGAAGGCATGCCAATGGGATCGCCGTTATCAGGACTTCTAGTGGAACTGGTAATGCAGCGATTTGAAAACATGGCTCTATCCCAGTTCACACCCAAAATTTGGATACGCTATGTTAGGGGTGGGCAGTATGACCAAAATTCTATATCACGGTATTTTTCTAAATTATCCCGGTTTCACAGTATTCGATGGTATTTTTTCCCCCATGCATGAGTGGATGTTAACCACATTTTCCACCGCAATTACTGGCTAAGAATAATCTATTCCACTGTCAAGAGTATTGTACATTGTACAAAAAAAAAACATTTTAATGTGCACACAAGTATTAATACAGGTTTGCATTGCCCCATAAAGTGATAGTTTTCAAGGGGGTGGCACTAATAGAGAAGGTATCACATTGCATGACAGATGCAGTCAAAATATAGAACCTTTTTATTGAACAAATTTTGCAAAAACAAACTATAATTTTGACAACATATTTTCAACCATACAAAGAGGCATTTAGACTTAGTAAAATATCCAGAAGTGCTTGTCAAAAATTGTATTGCACCGAATATGTCTTAGAAAAGGAATAAATAGTAAATATTTTTTGTAAACCAACTACACTTTCTGTTAATGTTAACAATCTCTGTCCACTGACACGTTAAAGTGACTTTTTAAACAACTTTATCATCATTAAACTGCATAATATTTAAACTAATAAATAATAACAATAAAATAAATAATAGTATTATTACTGAGAGTTGCACTATTACTTCAAGCCCAGGTGCATTACACAGTATTCACCAAATTAAAATAAAATACAACAAGTGCAACTTGGTGATGACATCTTTACCAACTGAACCATCATTTAGGCAAACTGCATTAACATGGACCTTGCTTCAAGCTCAGCTATACTGGGAAGAAAAAAACAAACTATATGTCGAGAACAAAGTCAACATTTCCACTTTATTCTTGCCGTTTATGTCGAGATTAAAGTCGACATTTCCACTTTATTCTCGCCGTTTATGTTGAGATTAAAGTCGACATTTCCACTTTATTCTCAGTTTACTTCATAATTAAAGTAGAATGTCGTACACTAAACTTCTTCCTAAAATCAATGTTTAATCAATTACTTAATTTACCCCGTCATAAATTAATGCAGCACATTAAATGCTTTGTGTTACGTTCCCCGACCCAGTGGTTAATCACTACGCTTCTTAAACTGACTTCCTCCGCACTAAGAGAAGACAGCGATCACCATACAGAATCCATTCACTTCATGATATTCCTGCTTTCTGAAAATTTAGAATGCTAAGATAAATACTTGATATCATTTTCATGATGAAATGCATTAAAGCAGGTATTACACATGCACGGTAGTGAGGCGGTAGTGCTGCTCCCTTGCAGTAAGGGGTCCCCAGGTGTATGTTCAGTATAGAGAACTTTATGGCAGGTGTGACGAGGCTCCAAAAACTGGATGTATGAATAACTATCGCACAGGTTTAGCTTAAATATTGTGTAAATGTTGGGTTTGTGATCTGCTGGTCGGAGACACGAACACAGAATTCAATGCATGTTCTTCTGAGCGGGCTATCTTTATTGCATGCATGCTGTCTCTATCTGACGTAGGCTACCAAAACCCCCAGTTCCTATCCTTCCATTTTCTTTCTCCATATAACCAATCACCACATGATAAACGTCTTTGTGAAATCAAAACTAGTTATAAACTTAGACCACAGTGTGTTCAGAATTTTAAAAAAATCTTCGTTATACATGTTTAATTATACCATCCATTACGCCCAACCCAGTAAGCATTGTGTGCGAGGCAGCAGCAAATCCTGAACAGGGCACCAGCACATCGCAGGGTGAATAAGAGCAACACATACACTAGCAGGGTCAATATAGCATAACAAAACCCCACATCCTACATGACTTTGAAAGGAAACTGAAGCATGGCGAGTAAACCCACCAGAAAAACATGCAAATTCAAGGCAGGGAACGCCCGGGACCCCCCTTGCTGCGAGGCAGCAGTGCAACCTCCACGCCACTGTGCCCCCATATGATTAATACATGCTTTAATGCATTTCATCATGAAAATTATATCAAGTATTTATCTTAGCATTCTAAATGTTCAAGGAGCAGAAATATCATGAAATTAATGTATTCTGTGTGGTGATCACTGCCTGCGCCTCCTCTTAGTGCAAGAGGAAATCAGTTTAAGAAGCACGTAGCGATTAACATGGCTCGGGGAACACTTAACACAAAGCATTTAATGCGCTACATAACTTATGACGGGTTTGAGAAAATCTAGTAAATTAAATATTCATTTTAAGATGAAGTTTAGTTTACGAAGTTCTACTTTAATGGCAAATCACGAGAATAAAGTCAACATGTCGACTTTAATCTCGACATAAACAGCAAAAATAAATTAGAAATGTTGAGAATAAAGTCAACATGTCATCACACTATTACACAGTATCCAGGTACGTTATACAGTATTAATAAAAAATAAAACAAGTTCAACTTGGCTTGCAGTATTATCCAGTAGTATAGAAACAGTATTCACAAATTTGAACATAATGGTCCACCTTTTAAAACCAAAGTATCTCCAGACAACAGACACGGCTCCTTTTTTCAGCAGAAGTTCTTCTGTGTCATCATGTTCAACTTTATCGTCTGCTACAGCTTCAGTTTCTGAATGTTCTCTGTCCATTTTCACCATTCAATACCTCCACTAACGTATGTACTCCGTTGCATGTGTGCTTAGCGGTGCAGCAGTGAAAAAGGTCCCAACTTAAACAGTTTCCCACTGCGCCACGTTCTGAATGTTGTTTAGGCTATTTAAACCAGTGTTGCGATAGAAGAAAAAATCTGTATCATAACAGAAATATAAAATGGTTTTTGGTGTGAACCGGTATACCGCCCAGCACTAATCTTGGCTATTGCATATTATTTTTTATTAAATGTTGAATCAAACAGAAAATTAGATATATTGTCCACCTCTAATACAATCGTACACCATTCAATAGATAGCATTTCGTTAAATTGCCCCTTTATTGGGCTTTAAAAACACAGATTATTGTATCTTTTATTAAAAGAAAACAAAAACAAAAAAAAAGCAACATAATTATTACTAGCAACAATGGCATCATTTGGAGGGGGCTGCCAAGACTTGGGTCCCTGATCTGTGGGGACCATCCACAACCATTTAATTGTCTTCCAGAGCATAGCCGGTCTTCCTCCCTTTCTGCATTCTGACATACTTGTTGACTGTACAAAAACCCCACGGTGAAACATCCTCGATCCCCAAAACACCCCAGGAAGAAATTAATCTTTTCCATCTAACAAATATGTTGTAGTAACTGCATTATCAGAGGGGGCAGCTAAGCCCCTAATAAGTGCTGAAGCTAGCGACGCCCTTGACTAATAATATATATTGATCTTTAATGGATTTTATTAACATTAAATTACTTTGAAGTAACAGTTAAAAAGTGAACAAATGTGCCAAAAGAACAGCCTTTTCTACTCATACATAATGAGATTTGTTGAAAGTCAGGGCATTTTGCTGTGTGATGTAGTCTTAATGTCTTATCATATATATGCTGATAAATGTTTTCTTTGCCATCATGGCTGACTTTATCTTGGCATGTGTTTTAAAATATTATCTTTCATTTTCATACACTTTAACATAGTGGTTCACAACCCTTACTTCTCTATGTATCCCTGTTTTTTCGCCATGAGAATATAAGATAACCCCCTTACACAGACTATGGTGTTTATCCACTTGTTCTTTTGCTGCAGTCATGACAAAGGTACTTTTTTTGAACTTTTATTTATTAACAAATACCTATTTGTTTTGATATTCTATATTAATCCACGAGGGGAAATTGTCTTTTTTCTACTACTGCTATTACACTGCCTGTGTTTTTAAGGCATAGTGCACAATTACTAGGATATCTCAAAAACAGCCTATATACTTCTATTAAATGATAGTTATTTTTAGTAATTTCTGTTTTTAATCATAACATCCAACATGTAGGCATTTATTAGGGATAAATTATGATCAGTAATTACCAAAATAAAGAATCTACAGATATTTTTGATAACAAAAGCTACTTACTATTCACAGGACACAAAGAACACTCCACACTAAAATTGTATTTTTTATGCTATTTATCCTATGTACTTTGAGGGGCAAGAATTATTTTTGTCACAATTTCATGAATGGAGATACAAAAATGTATTACATAACACAAGCCAAAGGTAAGCACTTCTGTACAAAAGAGAGCAAAGTGAAAAAATATTCTCACATTACTTGTGTCACATAATTCAAAAGTCATTCTTCAGAAACTGAAGGTAAGCCTTTTGATCAGAGAATGGGAGAAAGAGGCAGTGTGTTTTTTTTTTTTAAGATTTAAGTATTTCTGAAATTAAAAAAAATAAATAAATTTTTAAAATGCAGAAATTGTATGTAGATGTTTTTTCATAACTTAATTACTGAAGCCACTTTGTTATCCTTTGTATGCAGCACTGGACTGTTTACATCAGCAATATACATATTTAACAAGAAAGTAAAGCAAGTGCATTTTCTGTCCACATGCAACAGTTAAGTCAAAAGAAAAGATAACATCATCAAGCACAGCTGTGGGAGCAGTCAAGTAAGCTCCAGAAGGGTGGCCAGCCAAAACATTTGTGCAGCTCTAAAACGTGTATGCAGTGGCGGCAGCAGCATGGGTGAGGTGAAAATAACAAATCTTTGTCGTTATGCTAAAATGCTAAAGTTCTTTATGGCAGTGTAAGGTTACAAGAGACACATTTTAAAACCAGATATAAATCTAATTCAGCTAAACTATAAACTGCATACAATGGCTATATGAAACAGGCTTCAAAAGGGGCTTTTGAGAAAGCTATGCAACATATTTTGAATACTGGTGAAGAAAGCTGCTTTTAAAAATATCACAGAGCAGGATTAAGTCTATGGGTCTTATGTTTGAAACCACTGCCATAGCTTGAATTTTAGTGATTTAATTAATTACTTTGCTACTATTTTAAAATTACTTTCAGTCATCTTCCCCTGGAAGTTCACTCCGGCTGAGACTCACTACCTTAACGGATTTCTACAGCAAACATATTGTAGCAGATGCAGTTTCTGTGGGATGTTTCAACCCCTCACATTTATCTCAGTTGGATTCATAATCGGGTCACTCTTAATTACAAGACAGGGACATTGTTGCAGCGCTATAGGAGATTTTGAATATTTCTGTTACAGCCTGTGCGCAGCTTACACAATATCATAAAAGCAACTAGTGACAGGAGAGTTGTATGCTGATCTGCTAATTACACCTAAAAAGCAAAAAACAGCCAGTTCAAATCCACTGCCAAAAAAACCACTGCATCACTAAAGTGGTCACCATTGGCAACCTGGCAACCATTAATGTCGAGCCCTTGTGAACAATACTGTCTTAATTAAACTTATATTACACCAAATGCAATGCAGTTTTAAGTGTTGCTGAATTTTGGTGAATCAGAAAGCTTTGTGCTTACCTTTGTACAAACTATTTTCACTGAAACTTTCCAAAGTGCAGAAGAGTCAGATCCAGGTTGAAGTTCAAACAACAGGTGCTTCACTTGACCAGCAACTAACTGAGAAGTGCTAGAAAAAAAAAATAAATTTGTAGTATCAAAATGTTCAAGACGCAAGTAACATAATCGGCAAAATGAATAAATCTGAAATATGTTTACAGTGATCCCTCGCTATATCGCGCTTCGCCTTTCGCGGCTTTACTCTATCGCGGATTTTATATGTAAGCATATTTAAATATATATCGCAGATTTTTTGCTGGTTCGCGGATTTCTGAGGACAATGGGTCTTTTAATTTCTCGTACATGCTTCCTCAGTTGGTCTGCCCAGTTGATTTCATACAAGGGACGCTATTGGCAGATGGCTGAGAAGCTACCCAACTTACTTTCTCTCTCTCTCTTGTGCTGACTTTCTCTGATCCTGACGTAGGGGGTGTGAGCAGGGGGGCTGTTCGCACACCTAGACGATACGGACGCTCGTCTAAAAATGCTGAAAGATTATCTTCACGTTGCTACCTTCTGTGTGCAGCTGCTTCGTGAAGCGACATGCTGCACGGTGCTTCGCATACTTAAAAGCTCAAAGGGCACGTACAGTAATCCCTCCTCCATCGCGGGGGTTGCGTTCCAGAGCCACCCGCGAAATAGGAAAATCCGCGAAGTAGAAACCATATGTTTATATGGTTATTTCTAGAATGTCATGCTTGGGTCACAGATTTGCGCAGAAACACAGGAGGTTGTAGAGAGACAGGAACGTTATTCAAACACTGCAAACAAACATTTGTCTCTTTTTCAAAAGTTTAAACTGTGCTCCATGACAAGACAGATGACAGTTCCGTCTCACAATTAAAAGAATGCAAACATATCTTCCTTTTCAAAGGAGTGCAAAGCAAGCAGTCAAAAAAAAAATCAATAGGGCTTTTTGGCTTTTAAGTATGCGAAGCACCGCCGGTACAAAGCTGTTGAAGGCGGCAGCTCACACCCCCTCTGTCAGGAGCAGAGAGAGAGAGAGAGAGAGAGACAGAAAAACAAAGTCAAAAATCAATACGTGCCCTTTGAGCTTTTAAGTATGTGAAGCACTGTGCAGCATGTCCTTCAGGAAGCAGCTGCACACAGCCCCCCTGCTCACACCCCCCCTACGTCAGCGCAAGAGAGAGAGAGAGAGAGAGAAAGTAAGTTGGGTAGTTTCTCAGCCATCTGCCAATAGCGTCCCTTGTATGAAATCAACTGGGCAAACCAACTGAGGAAGCATGTGCCAGAAATTAAAAGACCCATTGTCCGCAGAAACCCGCGAAGCAGCGAAAAATCCGCGATATATATTTAAATATGCTTACATATAAAATCCGCGATGGAGTGAAGCCGCGAAAGGCGAAGCGCGATATAGCGAGGGATCACTGTATTGATTTTTGACTTTGTTTTTCTCTGTCTCTCTCTCTCTCTCCCTGCTCCTGACGGAGGGGGTGTGAGCTGCCGCCTTCAACAGCTTTGTGCCGCGGTGCTTCGCATACTTAAAAGCCAAACAGCCCTATTGATTTGTTTGCTTTCCTCTCTGTTTCCTTTGAAGAGGAAGATATGTTTGCATTCTTTTAATTGTGAGACAGAACTGTCATCTCTGTCTTGTCATGGAGCACAGCTTAAACTTTTGAAAAAGAGACAAATGTTTGTTTGCAGTATTTGAATAATGTTCCTGTCTCTCTACAACCTCCTGTGTTTCTGCGCAAATCTGTGACCCAAGCATGACAATATAAAAATAACCATATAAACATATGGTTTCTACTTCGCAGATTTTCTTATTTCGCGGGTGGCTCTGGAACGCAACCCCTGCGATGGAGGAGGGATTACTGTACTCACTTTTTTACTCATAGAAGCCATTTTATTAGATTAATTTTCCTGCCCTTCCCATGTACCCGATTGTTCAGTCAATGACAATATTATATACACAGAAAATCACATTTAAAGGAGACAGTTACCAGCAGATTATGAGTTGTTGAGTTGAAAAAGAATGGGCAAGACTAAAGCTATATACGGCTTTAAATGTGGTAAGGCAGTAGAACAGATATTTTGGTACTAATTTGATAAAATTCCAAAAACACAACAGTACCAGCTTTTTATTGTATCAGTAGCACCAAGAATGTAGGTACTCCAATAATTAAAAGACTGCATGTAGACAAATTATTCTGGAATGTACAATAAAATATGAAAAAACTTTAATTAAAAACTACATATAAAAATTGCTACAACACCACATTAACACATCTCAAAAAGAAAAACAGCAGAAATCATAGCTGGAAATACTTTATTTGTGCAGGAGAACTTCAGGGCATGAGTGCATTACTGTAATTGTACTTGTTATTAAGGAAATAAAAAAGCAAAATTCACACACATGCTCAAATTATTGCCTCTTGTATCCTATTATTGAATAATAATTTCAGAAACAGTTGTGTAGTGAAAAGTCAAGCAAAATGACACCTTTTATTGGCTAACTAAAAAGATTATAATGTGCAAACTTTCAAGGCAACTCGGGCCCCTTCTTCAGCCTGAAGAAGGGGCCTGAGTTGCAATTTGTAATCTTTTTAGTTAGCCAATAAAAGGTGTCATTTTGCTTCACTTTCACTACATTTATAATGGCTAACAAGGTACAACACCCTAGTACTACAGAAACAGTTTTGTAAATGCTTTGAGAAGTGAAATAGCATTACTAATCAAATGGTGCGTCATTGTTTAACTTGTATTATTATGCATTTGTAAAAGGAAAAGAGAGCACTTTTAAATAGTATCCTATATAGTCTTGATAAATGAACAGAGGCTTTGAAATCATTCTCAGATTGTAATGAGCACTTCTACAAATGACCATTAGTCTAAGCATCCATCAACTTTCTAACTGGTGTATACAATTCACAGTCACGGAAGGAACCTCATACGCATCCACTGTTATGAATACAGAGCTGTGGGTGGACTGGCATCGCTAACAACAAGAAAACAGTAAGACAAGATTCAAACGGAGAGGCATTTGGCTTGTCTTCAACGACAATGACATAAGTTGCTTCATTGCATAACTCCAAAATAAAATGTATTTACTGTTTCAGTGCTGTATGGGGCAAGGTACATCTCCCTATTGATACATGTAACTATGTTAACAGAGTCTGTAACTGCCAAAACACGCAGTTAGTAGGACAAGAAAAACAGCATACTTTATTGCTAAATGCAAGTCAACAAACACTGAATTTATATCACTCATTTGCCTTCTGAAGGGAAACTACTATTCATTAATAAAACCCATAAGAAAAAGCACACATTCTATATATTGTAATGGTACATTCAAGAATATAACTCTGTCCCACAGTTATAATCTTATTAATTACATGTAACAACAACCCAAGTAATTTCATAATTCTGGATTTGTTTGATCACTCAAGTAAGAAACCATGTTAACAGCACAACAAAGGCCGTTTTACAGGAGTCCTGCAAAAAATAATTAACATAAACTTAAAAAGTTTGATTTCACAAAGTAAGCTCTAAAGTTAGGGCAAATATCCTAAATTATCTTGGAATTCACTAATTTAACAGCATATATAATAATGTTTAATTTTTTATATTTAGTATGGGTTTTAAAAAGTATTTTTCAGTTACTAGACAGAAAATGTCAGAGAATAAATTTAGAATGTGTACATGCCAAGACAAATCAGGTAGTTCACGATATATATTCTTTATAGATTCTATCCTATAATCACCCAATAATTATAAACCCCCATTTGTTGTTACACTGTTGGGGATTCATATTTCTGCTACACATTAAAATTCAGGTCTTGGATTGTATTTCAGTATTTATAGTTGGGTAACTACTTAAAGGATATACTAGACTTTAAAGCAGTATTTTAAACCTGCTGTTGCCGTTTGTATTTTATATTGTGTTACAGAAGAGGAACAATATTGTTAACTTCAGTAATAGAAGCATTTAATAAAAAGCTATTCAATGTAATTTCTGTATTTGCTGTGGTATCAAAAGGTATTGAGTATTGCAAAATTTCACTGGTATCATCAAATACAAAAATTCTGGTAACATGGAAAAAAAAAAACTAGTTGGAAGTTTCAAGCAGGTCTGTACTGGTAGGCACTAACCAGATCATCACAAAGATAAAATCTGACTTACTTTTTTTGGGCAAAATTCAAACAATAAATCTGAGAAACATGTGTTGGTATAACATAATCAATCAGTAGTCATTAAATTGTTAACACAAAAATGCTACTAGAGGTATAAGGCTTACCCTAAACCAGCTGTGCGCAACCTGCGGCCATACGGCCGCATGCGGCCGTGGGCAAGGACTTTGGCGGCCGTGGACGTGTATATTAAAGTGTACGTAATGGCGGCCGTGCAGGTGTAGGGTCTCTGGACTCCAGCGAGTAAGGGGTCTCAACGCCGCGGAATCTTTGTCGGCCGGGTCGGTATGGTGACGCCGAAAGCCGATTTGGACTCTGGGGTCTCTAGACTCCTGCAAGTGTAGAATCTCAAACACCGCAGAACCTTCCTTAGCCGGGTCGGTATGTTGACCAAAATGTTGCCCTTTATATATTCATCGAGGCCTAGGGACTCTCGAGCTTACTCCGCATTTCCTGGGAGAAATGGGGTGAGATGGTGCAGCGTGGATAAACAAATGGAAGTAGCATTCGATGTAGCACTGCCATCTCCTAATGGTCTCCAGCGAGTCCCCTGACTTTGCAAGTCTGTCTGCAAACATGCAAGAGCAAGGAAGCCATTAATGGCGATGTTTTCCAAACTTCCTGAAACAATTGCTGTAAAGGTTTTTTGTCCTATATGACGTTTCGTAGACATTTTTTTACATATGTAGACCAGTAAATTGAATATTGTCAGATATATCATACTCTGTTTTAATGTGTAATCTGTAAATTTTTACATAAATCATAAAACATTATTAAGTTTACTTGGACTTACTGGCGGCCGTTATTAAAGTAAAAAGTCTGTAGTGCGGCCGTTATTAAAGTAAAAAGTCTGTAGTGCGGCCGTCAATAGCGGAAAGGTTGCGCATGCCTGCCCTAAACAATCCATCCCATCATTAATACTACCCAGATGGACCAGTCAGGACTTACAAGGCTCAGTAAGTATTAAAAAGCTTCAAAACACAGTATAATAGGGTGACGCTACACTGTAAAAAGTGGATTTTAATTTCAGTGTAAAACTGTTAAACAGAGAAAGTAAAAAACTGTAAAATGTAAAACAGTAAAGCACTGTTTCAGTAGCTTCCCGGGTCCTCCCTGCGTGGAGTTTTCATGTTCTCACCATGTCTGCGTGGGTTTCCTCCGGGTGCTCCGGTTTCCTCCCACAGTTCAAAGACATACAGGTTAGGTGCATTGGTGATCCTAAATTGTCCCTAGTGTGTGCCCTGTGGTGGGCTGGCACCCTGCCCGGGGTTTGTTCCTGCCTTGCACCCTGTGCTGGTCTGAGATTGGCTCCAGCAGACCCCCGTGACCCTGTGTTAAAATATAGCGGGTTGGAGAATGACTGACTGACCGACTGTTTCAGTAACACAGAAATACTGAAATGAAACATACAGAGGTCAGGTAAGGGTGCATGCCCTGGCACAGTGCGTTGCCGCACCCACTACACGACAAAACAGCTTGGGATCCTGCTTGGCACCGCCCCGGCAGACACGTGGTCCGGTTCCACACTCTGGAAATGACCATCTACAGTATCTACTGTAGCCAGGTGTTATGTAGGCGTCCCCTTGGCCTGGTCCAGCCACTGTGGTCCTCAACAATAAGGATCCTGCGAGCCGGATCACCCTTGGGGAATCGCGCCATATGGCCATAGTGCCGTGACTGATGCTCCCTCACAATGCAGGTAATGTGCCTCATTTAGGACTCCATTAGCAACCGCTCATTCGACAAAGTCAAACCAGTGATACCCATGGATTCTCTGAAGAGACACAGTACTGAAGGAGTCCAGACTTCATCTCAGGTCACTGGATAGCGTCCATGTCTCGCAACCATATAGCAAGACAGGAAAGCACCAGGACTCTTAAAGACATGGACCTTCATCCTTTTGCATATATATTGGGACCGTCTCACACCTCTTTCCGGCGACCTCATGATCCCCCATGCTCTCCCAATCTGTCTACTTCCTTCATAGGAAGAGTCATCAGACATATGTCACTGCCGAGGTAAGTAAACCTCTCAGCAAGGTCGACACTCTCTCTGCAGATAGACATACTGTTGATGGCTGTGCTTAAGAGGTTATTAAAGGCCTGGATCTTGGTTTTATCCAGGACATTCACAAACCCAGACACTCAGGCTCCTCATTCAGTCTCTTGAGAGCCCCGATTAGAGCCTCCATTGACTCTGCAATGATTGATCTCCTTCACCGCACCACCAGTATTGGAGTACCAAGTCCAACGATGCGGCTCAGGGCGCTGGAACCAGGATCCAGCGATCCACAGCCCCTGACCATTTGCAAAGTCAAAGAACATGGAGACACTTTCAATACAGTCACCAGACTCATGGGGACTGACACAATCCTCATAGCTAGCCCTGTCAGTGCCAGTGGTTGCATTGAAGTCATCCATGACCAGAGGAGTGTCACTTTGCGGGCCACTGAGCAAAGTTGCAAATGAAATGTCTCCCTCACCAAGACATCACTCACCACAGTCGGAGTATACACTGAGGCAACAGATAAGGCACCCAGAGTGTGCTGTAATCGGAGTTTCATTATATACTTTTTGAAAGGAGTGACATCAGACACCATCGGAAGGAGCCGGCCCGCCACAGCTACAGCCATCAGAGCGACCAGACCAATAAAAGGTGTACCCACCTACAGAAAACTGCCCAGTCCCAGGTCTGCACACCTCAGAGAGTGCCACCACTGAAATACGGAGTTCACAAGGCTCCTCAACCAGCAGGGGAAGATGATCATCATGCCGGAGAGACAAGACTTTCCACACACATACCCGAACGGGCTGCCTCAAATTGGGACCAGAGCGTTGCCATTCAGCTGGCAATGTCTCAGCACCACACCAGTTCTGATCCCCAAACAGGTCTGACAGTTTTGACTCTTCTGGGGATGGGGCTCCCAAGGGCTTGCCCCCTTCCCCTTCATAATGCAAGCAGCCTTCTTACGGGTGGCTGCAACAGAGCTACTCCCCTAGCTTGCAGAAAGGAGTCCTATCTGTGGTTTCAGAGCTGTGTGAAGTTTTACGGTGGCTGGAGTGCCAATCCTGCCACCAACCCCCATGGTTTCCCCACAAGTTGGAGGACCGCTTGCAGGGCCGGATGTAGTTTATGTCATAAATGTAACCTGTAAAAAATGTATTCATTTTCTTTGAAAAAATGGTAATTACAGCACCAAAAAACAATATATATATATATATATATATATATATATATATATATATATATATAATATATTATTTATTTATATATATATTATTTATATTATATATATATATATATATATATATTCCATTTTTTTCACTAAATTAGCTGTTTAAAGAAAAGTTGATGTTTGTTGACCATGTGTGGTTTGCTGTAACATACTGTCACATGGTTACCAAGAATATATATTCTTTAGCTTTAAACAGCTACCTTACATTAATTTAACTCAAAATGATCACATGTATTTGTTTCATGTAGCCATTTCAAAAAATAAGTTTGTGTGGTTGCCATATAGAGTATGATGCAATGTTTCAGAACTTAAACATTTTCTGGATTCTTTTCTTGGCACAGATTTTTAAATTTGCATACAGTTAGGGTATTTCCATAAGGAAACATCCCCTTTAAGTATATTGTTTTCGTGGGGGGCTTAAAACAGGGTTAGCAGACTTATTTTTCCCCAAATGCTGAAGGTTTTTTGAGGTTGTGGCAGCTAATTTATGGTGTTTTTTTTTCCAATAAACTGGAAAACCTGTAGGACGCCATACACCGCAAAAGCCAACTTTATTTCACCCGACAGTATGCCATACCTACATTAAACATTGAATTTTTTCAAAGTATGAAATCAAATGGCACAAAGTGTTTGTTATTAATTGTTGCTATTTTATTGATGCAAACTGTATCCTGCTCTGTGCTTCTGAAAGCATTTCTGATGGTTTAATGATTGGCATATTTATTGCATGGCATGGATTTCAGCTTATGGTTAAAGGTTTGCTTCTATTCCAATATACTGTAAAGAAAAAGCAATTATTTATATAAAGTAGGGGTGGGCGGTATGACCAAAATTCTATATCACGGTATTTTTCTAAATTATCCCGGTTTCACGGTATTTGACGGTATTTTTTTTCCCATGCATGAGTGGATGTTAAACACATTTTCCACTGCAATTACTGGCTAAGAATAACCTATTCCACTGTCAAGAGCATTGTACAAAAAAATATTTTAATGTGCACACAAGTATTAATACAGGTTTGCATTGCCCCATAAAGTGATACTTTTCAAGGGGGTGGCACTAATGAAGAGAAGGAAATCACATTGCATGACAGATGCAGTCAAAATATAGAACCTTTTTATTTAACAAATTTTGCAAAAACTTAAATTATAATTTTGACAACATATTTTCAACCATCCAAAGAGGTATTTAGACTTAGGAAAATATCCAGAACTGCTTGTCAAAAGTTGTATTGCACTGAACATGTCTTAGAAAAGGAATAAATAAATATTTTTTGTAAAACAACTACACTTTCTGTTAATGTTAACAATCTCTGTCCACTGACACGTTAAAGTGACTTTTTAAACAACTTTACCATCATTAAACTGCATAATATTTAAACTAATAAATAATAACAATAAAATAAATAATTGTATTATTACTGATAGCTGCACTATTACTTCAAGGCTTCAAAAGCCCAGGTGCATTACACAGTATTCACCAAATTAAAATAAAATAAAACAAGTGCAATCTTGGTGATGACATCTTTACCAACTTAACTATCATTTAGGCAAACTGCATTAATATGGACCATGCTTCAAGCTAAGCTATATACATAAATAATACAACTGCAACTTGCATTTATAATTGTATTTGTGGTATAGCCCTACGGAATCGTATTAGGGCCACGGTGAAGAAAAAAAAAATACGGACACAGGGAAGAAAAAAAAAACTATACGTCGAGAATAAAGTCGACATTTCCACTTTATTCTCGCCGTTTATGTCGAGATTAAAGTCGACATTTCCACTCTATTCTCATAGTTTACTTTATAATTAAAGTAGAATGTCGTAAACTAAACGTCATCCTAAAATCAATGTTTAATTTACTACATTTTCTCAAACCCCGTCATAAGTTAATGTAGCACATTAAATGCTTTGTGTTGTGTTCCCCGACCCAGTTGTTAATCACTATGCTCCTTAAACTGACTTCCTCCGCACTAATAGACAGCGATCACCATACAGAATCCATTCACTGTATGATATTCCTGCTCTCTGAAAATTCAGAATTTATATCAAGTATTTATTTATATCAAGTATTTATCTTGGCATTCTAAATGTTCAGAGAGCATGAATATCATGGGAATGGATTCTGTGCGGCGATCGCTGCTGTTGCCTCCTCTTAGTGCAGAGGAAGTCAGTTTAAGAAGCTCGGGGAACACAACACAAAGCATTTACTGTGCTATATAACTTATGACGGGGTTTGAGAAAATCTAGTAAATCAAATATTCATTTTACGATGAAGTTTAGTTTACGATGTACTACTTTAATGACAAAGTACGAGAATAAAGTCAACATGTCGTCACAATATTACACAGTACCCAGGTACATTACACTGTATTGAAAAATAAAACAAGTACAACTTGGCTTGCAGTATTATCCAGTAGTATAAAAACAGTATTTACACATCTGACCTTTTAAAACTAAAGCATCTCCAGGCAACAGACGTGACTCCTTTTTTTCGGCTCTCTGTCCATTTTCATCGCGCGGCATACCTATGCTACCGCCCACTATTTGGTGGTGTAGCAATGAAAAAGAGCCCTAGTGCAACAAATCTGTGTTTAGTGGTGTAGCAGTGAAAAAGGTCCCCACTTGAACAGTTTCCCGCTATGCCACGTTCCGAACGTCGTTTAGGCAATTTAAACCGGTGTTGCGGTATAAGAAAAATCCATATCATAAAAAAAATAAACGGTTTTCAGTATGAACCGGTATACCGCCCAGCACTAATATAAAGGTGTATCACGAACATGAAAATGTCACCTTATTTTTTTTTTTACATTAAAATCCTGGCAAATACAGCTGCCATTTTTTAGCAGTAAATTTAATTTAACTTTTACAGTGTGCCATACACCTAAAAATATTGTATCCATATTTTTTACAGTAAAATTCTGGAAACCATAGCTGCCAGTGTTTTTTTTTAACCATACATGTAACTTTTTTTTTTGTAGCCTCCTTAGCATTAGACTCGAGCGTTACTTGGGCTGTGACAACCATGCTAAAAGTGTTAGTCCCAAGTGTCACTCGGGCAACTGTACAGATGTATCTTATGTAGGTGTTAGAACTGAGAATCACTTGGGCTGTAAAAGTACTGCCAGTGCTGCCATTCTTTGGAGAAATTATGTCTGAATGTAGGTTTTCACTAATTATGAAATTCAGTATCTGGACTGTACCAACAATGAAGACTTTGATGAGAATACTCATCCAACACTCAAAATTAAGAAAATTTGGGAGATACTATATACCAGATGATTGTAGTAAAAATTCAGAGTGTTTACATTCCAGACCACAATGTTAGCATCGAAAAAAGTCTCATGGCTTATAATGGCAGACTGTCGTGGATACAGTACATCGCGTCAAAAAGAGCATGATTTGGCATAAAGTACAGTGATCCCTCGCTATATCGCGCTTCGCCTTTCGCGGCTTCACTCCATCGCGGATTTTATATGTAAGCATATTTAAATATATATCGCGGATTTTTCGCTGCTTCGCGGGTTTCTGCGGACAATAGGTCTTTTAATTTCTGGTACATGCTTCCTCAGTTGGTTTGCCCAGTTGATTTCATACAAGGGACGCTATTGGCAGATGGCTGAGAACCTATCCAGCTTACTTTCTCTCTCTCTCTCTCTCTCTCTTGCGCTGACGTAGGGGGGTGTGAGCAGGGGGGCTGTGTGCAGCTGCTTCCTGAAGGACATGCTGCACGGAGCTTCGCATACTTAAAAGCTCAAAGGGCACGTATTGATTTTTTTTCTCTGTCTCTCTCTTCCTGCTCCTGACAGAGGGGGTGTGAGCTGCCGCCTTCAACAGCTTTGTACCGGCGGTGCTTCGCATACTTAAAAGCCAAAAAACCCTATTGATTTTTTTTTGACTGCTTGCTTTGCACTCCTTTGAAAAGGAAGATATGTTTGCATTCTTTTAATTGTGAGACTGAACTGTCATCTCTGTCTTGTCATGGAGCACAGTTTAAACTTTTGAAAAAGAGACAAATGTTTGTTTGCAGTGTTTGAATAACGTTCCTGTCTCTCTACAACCTCCTGTGTTTCTGCGCAAATCTGTGACCCAAGCATGACAATATAAAAATAACCATATAAACATATGGTTTCTACTTCGCGGATTTTCCTATTTCGCGGGTGGCTCTGGAACGCAACCCCCGCGATGGAGGAGGGATTACTGTAATATGAGCTTTGTGCATCTAAAACAGGATACATTTGGAATTTGGTTCTGTACACAGGGAAAGGGACAATGTTTGATCCGAAATACAATCAGTATGGCTGCAACATTGGTGACGACTTTGATAGATGCTCGGCTGGATCAAGGTTACTGTGTAACCATGGACAATTTTTATACTTCGCCAGAGCTATTTGACATCTTGATACAAAATGACTGACGCATATGGAACAGTCCCAAGTTTTTTGCATAGCTAAATTACAGCAAGGTGCACTAATAGCTTGGCAAAAGGGTACAAAATAGAAAAAAAACATTGGTGACGACTTTGATAGATGCTCGGCTGGATCAAGGTTACTGTGTAACCATGGACAATTTTTATACTTCGCCAGAGCTATTTGACATCTTGATACAAAATGACTGACGCATATGGAACAGTCCCAAGTTTTTTGCATAGCTAAATTACAGCAAGGTGCACTAATAGCTTGGCAAAAGGGTACAAAATAGAAAAAAAACAAATCCAACTCGTACCTGTGCAGTGTGCTGTTCAAAAACTGATAAATCTGGATAGAAAATCCAAAACTAAACATGCTATTATTGTCCTGACTGTTACACTTGATTGTGTCTTTCACCGTGCTTTAAGATTTACCACACAATGGACACATTTTGAGATTATATACTGTTTTGGCTTCATCAGTAGTATTCTTATTAGTTATTTGTTTTTGTTATAATTGTTCATTTCATATTATTTTTATTAGATACTTTATTAATCCCAAGGGGAAATTCACATTAATTATTAATCACTACTATTTTTATTTGTCTATTATACTTTTGAGATTTAATAAAAATGTAATCATACATCCCAAAAAAAGCAATGCTTTTTACATCTTTTTTTGGAATAAAATGCAATGCTAAGGAGGTTAAACAGTGTACCAACCAATAATTAACACAGTTCCGACCCTTAGTTATGGCTGCAGTGTTTTTGGCACACAGCTGATTTGGAAAAAGATGTTGACACCATAGTGACTCTTGTTAAAAATAATAAAATGAGTGATGCTGAATATTGATATTATTTTAAAACCAAACAAAGTCTATCAGTGATCTAATGAAAAGAAGCATACCCTAATCGTAAACTTCAATATTGTTATGCATACAAGAAAAGATCTTGTGACATATTTACAAGAGAAGGATAGATACAACTATTTATGCACCCACTGCTCCCTTGGAACACATATCCTGTATGGATGGGAACACTGGTGCTGAGGAAAGGTCTGTCTGAAATCCATCATTAATGATTCATAATCATAACTGTCTTAGCAGCAATGATCAAAATCTTTATCCTTCACTTTTTACTGCCAGGGCATCCTTTGGGATGAGACCCAATCTTTTATATAATCTGACAAAAACTCCAACTACATCTTCAGCTTCCCTCTTGGTTTTATCCCTCCCACTTTCATCTTAGTGTGCCTTTTCTCCCACTGTTTCACATTCCTAAACACTTTTGTCATTTTCTGCAAAGAATTCAGAATTCATCGACCTCTCAATCTGTGATGTGCCAAACATCCATGTTATCATTCTCACCTCCAATAATATAGCTTTGTTGCAAGTTCTGCTTTAATGGACTATGCCTCACTTTATTTTGGTGAGGGCAAATTCTGAACAGATGCAGCAAGGTCCAAAAGGGATAAAATGGGATAAGCTTTTAGGTGTGAAGGCAATTGAAGAGCAGTGGAACAGGTTAAAAAATGTAACTTTTTTTTTTGCCTTATACAATTTCTTGCATTAGGAATTTGTTAGTTTTCGCATACCCCTTGGGGTCAGAGCACAGGGTCAGCCATTGTACAGCGCCCCTGGAGCAATTACAGGTTAAGGGTCTTGCTCAAGGGCCCAGCAGAATAGTATGGTGTATGACAACATGAGGGCAATCATTAAGAAGGATATAAAGGAAGATAAAATGAAGTTAGAAAGGAATATTGCAGATAAGGTGAAAGATGACCCAAAGAGATTCTTAAAGTGGTTTGGTAGAAAATCAACAGTCAAGGAGGAGATAAAATGTACCAGAAATAGTAAAGGGGATTTAAAATACACAGACAGTGAAATAGCAGATGATGCTGATTGTTCAAATGCTATTACTGAACAGTCAGCACAGGTTCAGACAAGGGAGGGCATGTTTTACTAACATGTTGGAATTCTATGAAGAAGCTACAAAGGACACAAAGTGGGGCACAAGATAATGCTTATCTTGACTTTCAGAAAGCATTTGATATGGTCCCACATAAGAGGCTGAGCATCAAACTAAAAGAAGTGGTAGATCAGGGTTTAGTGAGTATATGGGTACAAAACTGCATCAAACACAGGAAGCAGAGGGTGATGGTGTAAGGAATTGGGTGAAGTGGGTGATGTCCTACAGGTGTCAGTGCTAGTGCTGCTCCGTATATAAACGTGTGTGTATAAATGATTTGGATAGGAATATTAGATATACAGTGCATCCGGAAAGTATTCACAGCACATCACTTTTTCCACATTTTGTTATGTTACAGCCTTATTCCAAAATGGATTAAATTCAATTTTTTCCTCAGAATTCTACACACAACACCCTATAATGACAAAGTGAAAATGTTTACTTGAGATTTTTGCAAATTTATTCAAAATAAAAAAATCGAGAAAGCACATGTACATAAATATTCACAGCCTTTGCCATGAAGCTCAAAATTGAGCTCAGGTGCATCCTGCTTCCCCTGATCATCCTTGAGATGTTTTTGCAGCTTAATTGGAGTCCACCTGTGGTAAATTCAGTTGACTGGACATGATTTGGAAAAGCACACACCTGTCTATATAAAGGTCCCACAGTTGACAGTTCATGTCAGAGAACAAACCAAGCATGAAGTCAAAGGAATTGTCTGTAGACCTCCGAGACAGGATTGTCTCGAGGCACAAATCTGGGGAAGGTTAAAGAAAAATTTCTGTTGCTTTGAAGGTCCCAATGAGCACAGTGGCCTCCATCATCCGTAAGTGGAAGAAGTTCAAAACCACCAGGACTCTTCCTAGAGCTGGCCGGCCATCTAAACTGAGCGATCGGGGGAGAAGGGCCTTAGTCAGGGAGGTGACCAAGAACCCGATGGTCACTCTGTCAGAGCTCCAGAGGTCCTCTGTGGAGAGAGGAGAACCTTCCAGAAGGACAACAATCTCTGCAGCAATCCACCAATCAGGCCTGTATGATAGAGTGGCCAGAAGGAAGCCACTCCTTAGTAAAAGGCACATGGCAGCCCGCCTGGAGTTTGCCAAAAGGCACCTGAAGGACTCTCACACCATGAGAAAGAAAATTCTCTGGTCTGATGAAACAAAGATTGAACTCTTTGGTGTGAATGCCAGGCGTCACGTTTGGAGGAAACCAGGCACCGCTCATCACCAGGCCAATACCATCCCTACAGTGAAGCATGGTGGTGGCAGCATCATACTGTGGGGATGTTTTTCAGCGGCAGGAACTGGGAGACTAGTCAGGATAAAGGGAAAGATGACTGCAGCAATGTACAGAGACTTCCTGGATGAAAACCTGCTCCACAGCGCTCAGACTGGGGCGACGGTTCATCTTTCAGCAGGACAACGACCCTAAGCACACAGCCAAGATATCAAAGGAGTGGCTTCAGGACAACTCTGTGAATATCCTTGAGTGGCCCAGCCAGAGCCCAGACTTGAATCTGATTGAACATCTCTGGAGAGATCTTAAAATGGCTGTGCACCGACGCTTCCCATCCAACCTGATGGAGCTTGAGAGGTGCTGCAAAGAGGAATGGGCTAAACTGGCCAAGGATAGGTGTGCCAAGCTTGTGGCATCATATTCAAAAAGACTTGAGGCTGTAACTGCTGCCAAAGGTGCATCCACAAAGTATTGAGCAAAGGCTGTGAATACTTATGTACATGTGATTTCTCAGTTTTTTTATTTTTAATAAATTTGCAAAAACCTCAAGTAAACTTTTTTCACGTTGTCATTATGGGGTGTTGTGTGTAGAATTCTGAGGAAAAATATTAATTTAATCCATTTTGGAATAAGGCTGTAACATAAAATGTGGAAAAAATGATGCGCTGTGAATACTTTCCGGATGCACTGTAACTGCAGGGTGTGACATATAAGGAAAGATTAAAAGAGCTGAACCTTTTCAGTTTAAGCAAAAAGATAAAGATGTGGCATGACAGATGTGTTCAAATTTATGAAAGGAATTAACAACACAGACCTACAGACACATGTAATTCGCTACCAAGAAGTGTGGTAGACCTAAGTCGTAGGACTTTATGGACCTTCAAAACTCAACTTGATGTTATTTTGGAGCAATTAACTGGATACGACTGGCAAGCTTTGTTTGGTTGAATGGCCTGTTCTTGTCTAAATCTTTCTGATGTTCTATTACATCAAGTTATTCCTCACACAGCTTACTCAGATTTCACCCTTCAATGGAAGAGTCTCCTTTAGAATTGAGTAAAGGACAGCTCCCAGAATTTCTTCCATGCAATCCTTACCCTTGCTATTACTGCTGTGCCTGAACATAAATCTGCACTCAACACTTTACCTAAGTAGCTTTCCCCAAAACAACTTAACTGCTTATATTTAAACTTACACATAGTACATCAGCATTCTAAACAAATATCCAGACAAGATAAATATATGGGTCTTTGAGGCAAAAACCTCAATCTCTCACCTTAGGTGTTTTCACATATAAGCCGAAAAGCACCTACTGGAATAGCTATGTCTGTCTGTCTGTCAATCCACATGAAGCATTGAACGATTTTTTTGAAATTCGGCACAATTATTCGTCATAGAAATCTGTCCCCCCCGTAGAACAATTTTGATGAAATTTGGCAGTTATTCTTCAAAGAAATTTATCAACAGCTTAAATTTTCTTTGATCTATCTCTAACTATTCTAGAAGTACAGTTTTGGAATTTCAAAAGCAACTCTATGAATCAGTTTATCATTTCAGTTTACTGTATATGGTGTATATTTTCCCCTTTTTTACTCATCCTCCAGTCACTTGGATCCCAAATGCACATGAGACAAATGTCAGAGAGGGCATATGCCATAAGCAGCTTATATAGCAGCACCCTTCTCCTGTTTTAGGTAAGTTAACCATGAAAGTACAAAACAGTTGTTTCTATGAAAATGACTTGGAAGAGGAAAGCAATTATGTAATCAATGAACTCACCGAACCAGTATTATCTGAATATTATTTTAAAGAACCGACATCATCAGTCTGCAGCTAAAAAGTGTTTGAACTAATTAATTACATAAGAAATGTTCTACTCCCCTAATTGATATAAAAATAGCATGGGTTTAAAAAGGGAATGGCAGAAGATATGCAAGCATAAGATCATAGCCACTGGGACTGCATGGTGATATACAGTTTCAATGATGTCAGAAAAGGCTGACTGTGTCGCAAATAGCAAGGGCATGGCAGGAATATAGTTTGCTCTGTGCTTAAAGAGTTACTTCGCGGTATGACGTACAAAAGACAGTGCTGGGGTTATAGTTTATTTGTAACAGAAGAGCTGCATTTGCCTTTGTGTATCTTCAGACTAGAATTAAACCTTTAACAGAAATGTTGCTTTTGGTATTAATGTTATACAATAAAGATGCTCCTTTCCAAGTACTTACTTATTTATACAGTAATCCCTCCTCCATCGCGGGGGTTACGTTCCAGAGCCACCCGCGAAATAAGAAAATCCGCGAAGTAGAAACCATATGTTTATATGGTTATTTTTATATTGTCATGCTTGGGTCACAGATTTGCGCAGAAACACAGGAGGTTGTAGAGAGACAGGAACATTATTCAAACACTGCAAACAAACATTTGTCTCTTTTTCAAAAGTTTAAACTGTGCTCCATGACAAGACAGAGATGACAGTTCTGTCTCACAATTCAAAGAATGCAAACATATCTTCCTCTTCAAAGGAGTGTGCGTCAAGAGCAGAGACTGTCATAAAGACATAGAAAGCAAACAAATCAATAGGGCTTTTAAGTATGCGAAGCACCGCCGGCACAAAGCTGTTGAAGGCGGCAGCTCACACCCCCTCCGTCAGGAGCAGGGAGACAGAGAAAAACAAACATGCAAAAATCAATACGTGCCCTTTGAGCTTTTAAGTATGCGAAGCACCGTGCAGCATGTCGCTTCACTAAGCAGCTGCACAGAAGGTAGCAACGTGAAGATAATCTTTCAGCATTTTTAGACGAGCGTCCATATCGTCTAGGTGTGCGAACAGCCCCCCTGCTCACACCCCCTACGTCAGTTTCAGAGAAAGCGCAAAAGAGAGAAAGAGAAAAGTAAGTTGGGTAGCTTCTCAGCCATCTGCCAATAGCGTCCCTTGTATGAAATCAACTGGGCAAACCAACTGAGGAAGCATGTACCAGAAATTAAAAGACCCATTTTCCTCAGAAATCCGCGATATATATTTAAATATGCTTACATATAAAATCCGCGATAGAGTGAAGCTGCGAAAGGCGAAGCGCGATATAGCGAGGGATTCACTGTATAATTTTAATGAATTAGTGGGTTTTAAATAATATTAATAGGTAGATGGAGAACTTATTTCAGTTGTTTTTCTCCTTTCATAGGGAAATATTAATATAGTTATTTAATACCATTATTGGTCATTTTGTACCAATAGTTATCTTTCTTTTGGTAACTATTGGGTATCACTCTGTTGGGCATACTTTCAAAAATGTTACATTTAACAAAATGAACAACAGTTAGTCTTACACTCTCCACAAACCTAAAAGTATCAATGAATGCCACTTTGACATCACTGGAACTAGAAACTTTTAGGCTACAACAAACCTATTTAAGCTATGTTTTTAACTACATGACATTGTAAAGTACTGTTTAAAAAGCATGTATTTTATGTAGTCTAATAACATATGAACTTGCATTCTATCATCGCTATTATTTTTCAATATAGCTCACTGTTACAAATATTTCATAAACAAAAAAGTGATAAGTAGCACTTTAATCAAGTAACTAAAATGTGAAATATTCCATCTTTCTTATCAGTTAGCCCTCTGGAGACTGAGGCATTAAGAAAGTTTACTGGTATGTTCCCTTCTATTTCCATTAATAAGTCAATGTTACTTTATCATATCTTCTTCTTCTTTCAGCTGCTCCCGTTAGGGGTTGCCACAGCGGATCATCTTCTTCCATATCTTTCTGTCCTCTGCATCTTGCTCTGTAACACCCATCACCTGCATGTCCTCTCTCACCACATCCATAAACCTTCTGTTAGGCCTTCCTCTTTTCCTGGCAGCTCTATCCTTAGCATCCTTCACCCAATATACCCAGCATCTCTCCTCTGCGCATGTCCAAACCAACGCAATCTCGCCTCTCTGACTTTGCCTCCCAACTGTCCAACTTGAGCTGACCCTCTATGTACTCATTTGTAATCCTATCCATCCTCGTCACACCCAGTGCAAATCTTAGCATCTTTAACTCTGCCACCTCCAGCTCTGTCTCCTGTTTTCTGGTCAGTGCCACCGTCTCCAACCCATATAACATAGCTGGTCTCACTATCATCCTGTAGACCTTCCCTTTCACTCTTGCTGATACCCGTCTGTCACAAATTACTCCTGACACTCTTCTCCACCCATTCCACTCTGCCTGCACTCTCTTTTTCACCTCTTTTCCACAATCCCCATTACTCTGTACTGTTGAACCCAAGTATTTAAACTCATCCACCTTTGCCAACTCTATTCCCTGCATCCTCACCATTCCACTGACCTCCCTCTCATTTACACACATGTATTCTGCCTTGTTACTACTGACCTTCATTCCTCTCCTCTCTAGAGCATATCTCCACCTCTCCAGGGTCTCCTCAACCTGCTCCCTACTATTGCTACAGATCACAATGTCATCAGCAAACATCATAGTCCATGGGGACTCCTGTCTAATCTCGTCTGTAAACATGTCCATCACCACTGCAAATAAGAAAGGGCTCAGAGCCGATCCCTGATGTAATCCCACCACCAACTTGAATGCATTCGTCACTCCTACCGCAGATCTCACCACTGTCACACTTCCCTTGTACATATCCTGTACAACTCTTACATACTTCTCTGCCACTCCCGACTTCCTCATACAATACCACAGCTCCTCTCGAGGCACCCTGTCATATGCTTTCTCTAGGTCCTAAAAGATGCAATGCAACTCCTTCTGGCCTTCTCTAAACTTCTCCATCAACATCCTCAGAGCAAACATTGCATCTGTGGTGCTCTTTCTTGGCATGAAACCATACTGCTGCTCACTAATCATCACCTCACTTCTTAACCTAGCTTCCGCTACTCTTTCCCATAACTTCATGCTGTGGCTCATCAATTTTATTCCCCTGTAGTTACTGCACTCCTGCACATCCCCCTTATTCTTAAATATTGGCACCAGTACACCACTTCTCCACTCCTCAGGCATCCTCTCACTTTCCAAGATTCCATTATACAATCTGGTTAAAAACTCCATTGCCATCTCTCCTAAACACCTCCATGCTTCCATAGGTATGTCATCTGGACCAACGGCTTTTCCATTTTTCATCCTCTTCATAGCTGTCCTTACTTCCTCTTTGCTAATCCGTTACACTTCCTGATTCACTATCTACACATCATCCAACCTCTTCTCTCTCTCGTTCTCTTTATTCATCAGCCTCTCAAAGTACTCTTTCCATCTGCTCAACACACTCTGCTTGCTTGTGAGTACGTTTCCATCTTTATCCTTTATTACCCTAACCTGCTGCACATCTTTCCCAGCTTGGTCCCTCTATCTAGCCAATCGGTACAGGTCCTTTTCTCCCTCCTTAGTGTCCAACCTCTCATACAACTCATCATACGCCTTTTCTTTAGCCTCCGACACCTTTCTCTTCACCTTGCGCCTTATCTCCTTGTACTCCTGTCTACTTTCTGCATCTCTCTGACTATCCCACTTCTTCTTTGCCATCCTCTTCCTCTGTATACTCTCCTGTATTTCCTCACTCCACCATATAATCATATAAACTAGGTACAGTAATAACAGAAAGCTTAGAGTGAGCACTTTCAAACTGTTAAAAACATGTGATATTTAAAATAAAGTGAATTAGACAAAAATTACATCTTCTCCCTTTTCTCAGAAACAGCAGCTTCTGAGCTATGTGGTGCCTGCCCATGAAAAAGGAGCAATATTCACATGCTTATAAAACATAAATTAGTCTCAGCCTCCAAGGAGAAGCACAGCCATAGAGTATTACACCCACTTGATCACTGGGTGCAGAGGCGCCCCTTCATTCCATCAAATACTGCACTTCCAGGCACCGGCAATGATAATCTGACTATTTTTGCAACAGTTGACTCCACGGGACACAGCATATTTTGATCACTACGCTGCCAATGCTTTCCAAACCTGGCGCACATCACATGATAATGTGTTAGTTCGTAATAGCATTAAAGCAAATTGACATAGCATGTCAGGCTTTGTTGGGTGTGCTCAATTTGGTTCAGGTAAAAATGGCATTGCCTGTATTTCCTTACCACCAAAAGGCAAAAAAAACTGTAAATTGTTCTCTATGCTAATTAATAATCAATAAAATTGTAAAAAGGTTAATTAAAACCAAATTTTTAGATATGATAAAGACCATTTATTTAAATTTGTTAAAACAGGCGCAAGCAAGAATATTAACTTTGCTTAGTTATGTAACTTGCAAAACATTTCTAAGTTTGTACAAAACAAATTTACAGATCTGTTGTGCTTCAATCAATATTTGCTTATTCATACAAGATTACTGAAGGCATGAAAAACAAATCTTACATTTCATTAAGCTCCGCCAGTCTGGCCAAAAACTCCTCGTGTGTGAGAAAACCACTCTCTCGTGCCAAGGCAGCATGCCGTGCCACCTTCTCTGGTAACTTATTGATGCTGGTGTGAGCCTGGCTAGAAAGCTGCTGACCCATCATTTACCACATGTGGTTTGAAGTGATAATACAGATGCTGCAGAATCATGTTACATTCATCAAAAATGCTGTTAAGAGAAAAAAAAGTAACAATAAACAACTGCTTTAAAGAAGAAAAAAAAACAAGGGGAAGGGAAATATTTTCATCTTGCAATATGCAATAAGCAGATTAAATGTTCTTGCAATATGCAATAAGCAGATTAAATGTTGAACTTTATTACTATTGACAATTTTAGAGTTTACAGGCTTGATGGCTAATGCTATTTTCAAAAAAATTTCTTTACAAGTAATCACCAAAATAACAAAAACATAATAACATACAATATTTTATAATAAAGCTAGAACAGATTCATTTTTCCAGTTTTGCTTATCCTATTACAGAATTGCAGGACAACTTGAAAGCCAACCCTATATGGTGCACCAGTCAACAGAAGGGTATACTGTACTACTGTAAATGTGGAATTAGTTGCACAGAATTCAACAACAGTTATCTGTAAACAATAGTGACTGTGAAAATACAAGTAATAATAAACTTTAAATCTAGTAACAGTATTTTGTCAAGGCATAGCATAAAATAACATTCTCAAATCTGAATGGTCTAATTTTGAGAGTTTTAGACCTACGCCAAGACAAAAGACCAGGGCAATGCACAAGTTCTTCACAAGGCCCACTTATTTTGTTAGTACTAATCAACCTAAACAGCACGTATTTAAGGATGTGTGAGAGAGTTTTTGAGGGAAGTCCCACACAGACTACAAGAAGGTGCAGAATTCAATTCCAGGACAAGGGATTCTTGAGGTACGTGCTGCCCGCTACTGTAAAGTCATGTCAGCGTGTGTACCTAGAATTCTAAAACTCGCCTCGTTATAGAAAAAAGGCAAATAAAAATACATGATGCGCTATCTAAATTGTAGACTAGTATTTCTCCACCACTGTGTTGCAACCCAGTTTTGGGTTGGGAGTTGCTATTGTTAATGGTAGTGAGTGGCGGCGACCGACGACCGCACTTCGTTCGCCCTTCCCCTTTGGAGGATCGCGACACCAGAAAGGGTGCCTGACTGAGAAACACATTTCTAGACTAAACACTGCAAAAAGAGAATTTCAAACAGTAGTAATTACGGACATGAGTTGAATAATATTTCTAAAAGACTGTCAAGCTTAAATTATACGACCACAACACCAAGCTCTTCAGTCGTGAATAAACTGGGTCTGAAAACAGACGAATAGATGGGTTTTAGTAATACTATTTATTTACTTTTAAAAGGTGCGTGTGGAGCAGGCCCATACGCATAAAACAGTTACAAATATTGCAATCAATTACTGCGCATCAGTCTATGCTGATTATAAGTATGGTTTCGTTTTACATTTTCACAACTAACTAAACCGCAAAATTGGACTTTCAGTGTTACTGAAAAATGTGTAATTTCATAATTATTTTTAAACAATGTTTTTTTATTAAAGACAAAACGTTTCAACAGCAAATATGATGCGAATACACAGAACATATACGCACAATCAGAGTAAAGGTGATCATGCCTTACTTTAAAATCAATATAATTTAAAAGGTGCATACTGCAGTTATCCACTTAAGTGTTACTTTGCACTGAACAATCAAAATTCTATAAGAGGGGATACTTATTGATACTATAATAAAATATATCTACACAGACCTTAAACAGGTCTTGTCTATATCGTCTTTTAAATGGAGAAAATACATTATAAAACTACACATACGTAATTTTCACCCAGTGCTCATGTAACGTCTTGTATCTTCTCTAAATAAACTATACCGCTACAAGCAGCCAACCGTACAGCCAAAGGTTCTTCTCCTTCTTTGTCGTATATTTGGCCTGCAGAATTAAAACGGCTGGGAATCTGCATTACTGCCACCTACCGATTAGGATGAATAACTGCTTAGAAACGTGATGAACCTTGTGTATCCTCTTTTAAAGTCACTCTTCCTTCAGTTTTGTGACCTTCGAGCCACAATTTTGTTTTAAAAATTTAAGATTCACGGTATAATAAGGCATGTTCTAATATTTCTAATGATGTTTTATATCTGTCTCCCAGTTCCACTATGCATGCTTTCTGTATTTGGTTATAACATAAAAGTAACTATTTTCATGATGATACACTCCTATACGAAACTATCCTTATATTCTTCATACTTATGTTATTTTCAGTTTCCTTCCTAGATTCAGTAATATAGATAAGCTATAAAAATTTATGAAAAAGTAGATTTACTGAAAAAAATTAAGGGAATTAAGTTACCCCATGATTTTATAACTTTTATAATAACATGAACTTTCACATTTAAAATTGCGCTACCTCTCATAATGTACCTGTATATTCAATCGTGATATTAAAATACATTTAACTAGGTACAATGAGTTCCACTGGTTAGCTTATTCAGCAGAACATTAGAACCATTTTAACTAGAAAAGGTCATTCATCCCAAAAAAGCTTTCCAATCCCACTGTCCCAATATCAAGTTTTGAAGAGCCTTAAAATACCACTCTTTACCACAATACTTTGTAGTTTAGTCAATATTTCTATGGTTCTTTGTGTGAAAATAAGTTTAACATAAAGAGGTTTCCATCTACATACCCGTATTCTTGTTGAGAACTTATTTTAAACTAACAGCTGGGATCCATTGTACTACTGTAATTTCCTTCATAATTTTAAACACTTTGATCATGTCACATGTTAATGACTGTTCCTTAACAAAACTGATTTTGTTGTATGGTATAATGGGATTATTGTCAATTGTATTTTGTAATGTGTAAGTAAATCTTACTTTTACAAAAAAAAAAAATCTTTGTTTTTCCCTATATATGTTCAACTCCTTTAATCTTTCCACATACCTCACACCTCTGAGTCCTGGAATTAGGATAGTTGCTCTTCTCTACACTTTCTCTAGCACTGATATGTTTTATAATTAAAAAAAGCCAAAACTGCACACAGTACTCTAGATGAGGCCTCATTAGTCTATTATATTGTATTATTATTATAATTAACTTTCATATATACTCTACACATCATGCTATATTACTCAACATGCTAGCAATCTTCCTAAAGGCTTTTGTACATTCTCTGGATGCAGATAGCAATGAGTCCACTATGATTTCTAGGTCCTTCTCTGTACATGTACTTTTAAGTTTCAAACATCTCATTGTATTTTCAAATGTAAAATGTTTTCTTCTTATTTGTAATAATTTACAATAATTTGCTTACAATAGATTAAATGTAATCTGGTTTATTCTTGGGCGGCATGGTGGCGCAGTGGGTAGCCTCGCAGTTGGGAGACCTGGGGACCCGGGTTCTCTTCCCGGGTCCTCCCTGCGTGGAGTTTGCATGTTCTCCCCGTGTCTGCGTGGGTTTCCTCCGGGCGCTCCGGTTTCCTCCCACAGTCCAAAGACATGCAGGTTAGGTGGATTGGTGATTCTAAATTGGCCCTAGTGTGTGCTTGGTGTGTGGGTGTGTTTGTGTGTGTCTTGCGTTGGGTTGGCACCCTGCCCAGGATTGGTTCCTGCCTTGTGCCCTGTGTTGGCTGGGATTGGCTCCAGCAGACCTCCGTGACCCTGTGTTCGGATTCAGCGGGTTGGAAAATGGATGGATGGTTTATTCTTCTTCATGTGTCTTTCCACATAATTTAGTATCATCTACAAACATAACCAGATTGTTATTTATATTTTTATCCAGATCATAAATATTTATAAAATCCAAAATAGCAGAGGTCATAGCACTACTTCCCATGAAACACCACATTTAACATCACCCTATTCTGAAAATGTTCCTATTACCATAATCCTTTATTCCCAGTTAAGACATTTTGGACCCATCTACACACTGCACCTTAAATTCCTACTTCTTTTAGTTTCATCACTTCCTTCTCATGTGCAACCTTATCAAAAGCTTTATGAATATCATGATTAATAATATTATATTCACCTATTAGACTTTTTGACATGTGACTCTTGATGTTTTCCTTAATAATTGCCTCCTTTTACTTACCCATGATGCATGTTAACCTTAGTGACCTATAGTTACTTAGATCACATCAATCACCTTTTCATACAAGGAGAAAATGGTTTCTAGCTTCCAATCCTTGAGAACGTTCTCAGTGTACAGTTTTTAAATGTGCATTAGAGGTTTATACAGTATAATGCATGAACTTGCTAGCCTTATTGTGCATTTTATGAAAAACATTAGCTGGTCACATTTCCCTGGCTTCAGCCTATTTATTCTATGCAGCACTTCTCCCTCTACAATTTCCAAATCAATAACTTCTTGGTAGTCTGTGTAACTGCTGAGAGGTTATCAACTTCTTCACATTTGCATCTCATATCCTCCTTGATTGTTCTTTTACTGCTAAATTAAAAAATGAATCTCTTTTTGTTTCATCTTTTATCTGTTTGTGCATTCACATACTCTGTAAAAACATTAAATGATTAAATGTTAATTTATGAGTAATTAAAGTCCCTTTTACAATATTACCTCCTGCCAGACTTTCTTTTTTATTATTACTAAAATATGCACATTGAAATTGTTGTTTGCTTTAGGGGTCTTTAACACACACCCAACATCAATGTCAGGTCTCTTTTCCTAAATTGGTAATTAAATTCAAATATCTTCTCTAAAATGCAGTTCATAATTGAAGAGGGCACATATTCAGATTCTGTTTCCCATAAATGGAAGCTACCCAACCTTTTCAGTTTTTGCCCATTTGTATCCATCTATTTTATACTCATCATCATCTCAGTTATTGTACATAGACAGATTTTTTATTATTGCTATAACATCGTAATTATGTGCAGCTACATTTCACTCCAACATACTTGTTTTATTCTTGATAGCATTGAGACAAGGAATTTTTAAATAATTACTCATTTTACTATGCCTTTTTAACTGTGGGCTAGACATTTTAAAGTTATCTTGTACATTTCTGTTTATACAGCTGTCTATCCCTTTATGTGATGTTATAAACCTGGTGTGTTCTAACTACCCAAGTTTATTATCCTCATTCCCTAGTTTAAATAGTCCTCAAATAACCTACTGATATGTCTCCCCTTACACTGGTGCCCCTCTGGTTCAAATGTAACCCCACGGTAGGTTACAAAGATCTGTGTGCTCAGCAGCAGGTACCAGTCCTTTTCTTTTTATTTAAACTTCATCCAGCAATTCATCCATTTTCTAACTTACCTTTCCATTTCAGAATTGAAGAGTGTCAGTGTCTATCCTAGAAGCTTTATAGAAAAGGAAGGAACTAGCCCTGGATTTTGTGCCAGTCCATCAAAAGTTACACTTATGCACACATACGGTCACTCATGGGGAACCAATTTTCAGCTGCTAAATATTAATTTAACACACATACACACACACACATCTTTGTCTTGAGGAAGGACAGAGTATAAAGAGAACATGCAAATTCCACAAGGACAGTGCCTGATCTGCAACTCGAATGACAGGAGTTGTGAGACAGCACAGTTAACCTCATGCAAACCCAAGTTTGACAAATAAAGGTGCAGTGAATAATCAGAAACACCATCCAAAAGTGCCTTCAAAAGCATCCCATATGCTATGTATAATACAATTTATTATAAAGAAAAAATTCACAGGTATATTGTGCAACTGGAGCATAGGAAGTCTGCAAAATTAATTTCTTCTATAATTATCCCTAAAATGCAGGCTTTGACAGAAGAACATTTGTCAACAATAATATGTCATTGCTGCATGGTTACTAATGAAAAGTAAACCTCTTAGTCAAATCTGTACTTTTCATATATTCTCAAGAAAAATTAAATAAACATACATGATTTATTTTTCAGTAGATATTTAAGTATGATCATTGATAATCTTTTACAGTCCATATTTGTAATGGGAAAACATATGGAATCCAATCATCAGTCTGGTTCTAGCTGCCAAATTCTTTTTTTGGCCTGTTCATGTGTCTCAGTGCTCCCTGGACTGGCACTGTCTTTAAATATATGGGTGTGGAGAAAAAAAATGAATGAATGAATCATAATAAAATGTATCACAGAGACCATGCATATTGGATTTAAATTTATTAACAAAAGGCTTTGTTCTCAAACAGATTGCATCTCTCAAAAAATGCAAAATGTTTCTGATACTTTAAAGAAATTTAAGGACACCCTGAAAGAGAAGCCAGTCAATAGCACCTATAAGAATTTCTAAACTGCTAATCTTCAAGTATGAAACTTTAAATTAGAAAAAAAGTCTGGCTGCAGATGCTAAAAATACTTTTATTTTGATATACTGAGTAGTCTGGAGTGACTGGAACGAGGGTCGCAAAAGTTAATTTTTTCACACGAGCTGCAGCCCCTCAAGAAGCCAGGAAATGGTAGGAGGATGAAAATCCTCCAAAACTTTATAAACAAATATGGTTATAATGAATTGTGAAGATGAGAATGAAAAAAGTCCTAAATGGGAAAAAATTTGATGAACTGGTAAAAAGAACAGAGAAGAAAAGAATGGTTCAAATAAATCAGATTAATGAATTAATACTTCAAATGGGTACAGAGTTAAAATTAAGTCAGTCTCTAGTACTTAATAGGATAAATCAAATTAAACTAGCAAATATGATAAAAGCAAAAATAGGTGATGTAAATGCAGCAAAAAATCTAAATAATGGAGGAATTTTAGTTTATTGTAAAGATGAAAAAAATAACATGGTAAAACTTAAATATATAGGAACAATGAAGATTGAAAGTTATAATCCAGTATATAAATTTGAAAAAGGAGGGATTATGCATGGTATTAATTTGGAAATAAATATAGATGAGTTAAAGAACATTAGGGCGGGGGGACTAGGGGGTGAGAGAAAGAGAGCAAGCTATTTCTAATCTATTCTTTTAATCCATATAATTTATAAGTGCCAACGCAACATTAGGCTTAATGGCAAAAACTCCTGGGAAAACTAGAAATTAAGGTCAAAGATGTCTTATTTTAAATTAAGACTACAAAATGACAGCAAAAGCTCAGAATCAAGATCTTCATGACCAAACAGTTAACTTTGTGAGCTGGAATGTGGGCTGAATTACAAATTAAAGAGAAAGAAAGTATTTTCTCACCTAACAGGTCTAAACGCCAAAATAGTATTTTTGCAGGAGACCCACTTATTAAGCAAGGATCAGTTTAGAGACTGGACTGGCCAAATATTCCATTCCAGCTTTACAAAGAAAACAAGAGGTGTGGGCATTATTGTACATAGAACAATAACATTTGCAGTAACAGATGTAGTATCTGATCCTGAAGGGAGATATGTGATTGTCATAGGTAAATGTGATTTTGATAAATATCTATGCACCCAATGCAGATGATAGGGACTTCATCCAAAAAGTATTTGCATCCATTCCCAATGTGAACATACATAAAATTATAATGGCAGGGGACTTTAATTGTATTTTAAATCCAGATCTAGATAGGTCTCCTGCCACCCCAAAAAACATTTACACAGTTTGTAACAGATCTCAACTTATCAGACCCCTATAGATTTTTAAACCCAAACTCAGGAGCATATGCCTACGGTTAAATCTTGTAAATATGATACTATTGTTATTTCCTACCATGCTCCTCTGATCATGGAGCTAAAATCACTATGCCCCACATACTTATCTTGCAGATGGCATCTTAACCCACTTTTATTAGCAGACGAGAACTGTACAGAATTTATAACCAAGCAAATCAATTTTTTTTTAGACAAATACATCCTCAGAAGTTTCTGTAGGAATACTCTGGGAAACGCTGAAGGCTGTCTTAAGAGGGTAGATTATCCTATGTCTTACCCACAAAAAAGAATTGGAAACCAAGAAGGTAATCAGTGAAATTTCCAGAATAAACCAAGAACATGCCAGGTATCCAAATGAAGCACTTCATAGGAAAAGGCAGGCTCTGCATACAGAACTCAACCTCTTGACAACTAAAGAAATAGAACAACTCATTTTTAAATCAAGACACCATTACTATGAACACAGAGAGAAAGCCAATAAATCCATAAGGAAGCTCGCCATATAATCCCAGCAATTACCAACACAAACGGAGACAAAATCATTGATCATAAAAAAAATAATGCACACATTTAGAGACTACCATAAGTCCTTATATTCTACTGATTTTAAAGAAGGCAAGACACAACCTAATGCATTTCTGGATGCATTACAGAATCCACAACTAGATGCTCTCAGTGCAGTAGAATTGGATAAACCTCTGGCACTATCAGAATTACTAGATGCTATAAACTCACTTCAGAGTGGGAAAGCAGCAGGCCCTGATGGATACCCTGCCAAATTTTATAAAAAAAAAAATCTCAATTAAGCTAACTCCCACATTTACAGAAGCTAAAGACAATAAAATTCTACCTCAAACTTTTTGTCAAGCTCTAATTACCATCTTTCCTAAGCAAAATAAGGACTTATTACAATGTGCATCTTACTGACCAATCTCACTTTTGAATAACGATGTAAAGATACTTTCCAAAATCCTAGCTAGAAGGATTGAGAAAGTGCTTCCTTCGGTAATATCAAAAGACCAAACTGGATTTATTAAAGGCAGACACTTTGCTTCCAATCTTCAACACCTGTTTAATGTGATATATTCACCCACAGAATTTAACACCCTGGAGATATTATTATTGTTGGATGCAGAAAAAGCATTTGATATGATTGAATGAAACTACCTTTTCACTACATTGGAGAAATTTGGGTTTGGCCCGAACATTTGTGCATGGATCAAACTGACTGTACACCAGTCCAGAAGTTTCAGTTTGCATTAACAACATTAATTCAGAATAATTCAAACTAGAACCGGGTACTAGATCAGGATGCCCCTTTTCACCACTGCTGTTTGCAATAGTCATTGAGCCACTGGCTGCTCACTATCGAAAATGCTTATGAGATGATGGGGATTATCAGAGAAGGACTTGAACAGAAAATTTCTCAATGTGCAGATGTTATAGTATTGTATATATCTGATCCACAAAATACTATGCCTGCAGTCCTAACAGAACTTACAGAATTTCAAAAGATTTCTGGTCTCAGAATTAATTTGAAAAAAAGTGTGTTCTTTCCAGTGAATTCTCAAGCACACAATATTAGATTAGACACCTTCCCTTTTATCATTGCAGATCAGTTTAAATACCTAGGGGTAAACATCATGAGTAAACATAAAGCTCTTTATCAACAAAATTTCACTCTCTGCATGGAAAAAATTAAGCAGGACTTGAATAGGTGGTCTTCCCTTCATCTCACTTTAGCTGGAAGAATTAATATTGTCAAGATGAATATCCTTCCTAAGCTTCTCGTTCTATTTCAAAACATTTCAATATACATCAATAAATCATTTTTTAAGAAATTAGATTCAACCATAACCGCATTTATTTGGAATTCAAAACATCCATGTATCCAAAAGGCGACCCTACAAAGACCTAAGGTGGAAGGTAGCATGGCTCTACCTATCTTTCAGTTTTATTACTGGGCAACGAATATACAAGCTATAAAAACCTGGACATGTACACAAATAGGTGAGCAGGCACAGGCTTGGTCCGCAATAGAAATTAAATCCTGCATTACTGCTTTATATTCCTTGCTTTGTACCCCAATAAGTACAAGTCATCGCCAATATGCTAACAACCCAATAGTGCTTCACTCACTCAGAATATGGAACCAATGTAGGAAGTATTTTAAGACAGAGAAACTTTTATCTGTGGTACCTCTGCATGAGAACCACCTTTTTCCACCCTCTCAAACGTACACAGATTTTAATGTCTGGAAAACATACAGGATTAAATCGCTTAGAGATCTGTACATAGACAACATCTTCATATCCTACAAACAATTACACTCCAAATTTAACTTTCCAGCAACACATTTCTTTCACTACCTTCAAATTAGAAACTTTGTTAAACAAAACCTGTACAATTTCCCTCACCTCCCACCTACCTCTTTTGATCAGTCTTGAGGACTCAAGCAGCATTTCTGTAATATATAAAAACATTTTAAAGTCCCTCCCTTTCAAAGATCCCAGAGTATTATGGGAAAAGCATCTCTCACTGAACATCTCAGAAAAGGAATGGAAGGCAGCCATACACAGAATTCACTTGAGCTCCATATGCGCAAAGCATACAATTATTCAATTTAAAATTCAGTTTAAAATTATATATCGAGCACATCTCTCTCATTTAAAAATGTCCAAAATGTTTCCCAGGCAAGATCCAACATGTGAACGTTGCGGTCAAGTTCCAGCCTCACTGGGCCATATGTTTTGGGCGTGCACCAAATTAACATTAGTTTGGACAAAAAATTTTAAATGCCTCTCAGACAGACTTGGTATCACAATCACTCCTAATCCACTAACAGCTGTATTTGGTGTGCTTCCAAATGGGCTTAAAGTGGAGAAGGCAAATTGTAATTGCCTTTACTACACTATTGGCACGTAAACTAATCTTACTCAACTGGAAGAATCCTAACTCACTTCTTTTAAGTTAGTGGATAACTGATGTTATATTTTATCTAAAATTGGAAAAAATCTAATTCTCACTTAGAGGATCTGTACAAACACTTCTTTTCAAAATCTGGCAGGATATGATAAATAACATTTTAGAATAAGCATTTAAATTGAGGAAGTGGATTCTCTCCCCTCTTTTTCTATTCTATCTATTTTTGTTTATTTATTTACATATTTTTACTATTCTTAAAGTGCTACTCTGCTGACCTATCTCTCTTTCTCGTGGGTGGGGGTTGATTTGTTTCAAACCAGTTTTGTTAAAATTGACTTGTATGTAAGGAATGTTTTTTGATTTTAATAAAATAAAAAATATATATATTAAAAGTGGAAAAGTACTGGAGACTAACAGGCTTATAAGAAAGCAAAAAAAGATTAACAGTGAAAGCATGTCGGTAATCATGAGTTTTTAAGGAGATACTTTGCCAGAAAAAGTTTATTTAGGGTATCTTTGTTTTACTGTTATTTATTCCTCCACCTTTGTGATGCTATTATTGTCTGCATTTTGGTCACAGTGCAGTGGTGTGTAAGGGGAAAAAGAGATGAGGAGAACATGACTATGGGAAATGTGAAGGAGGAACAGGAATTAAATGTATTGTGGTGGGGTGCACACAGCAGCTTTTGGTGGGTATGAAATGCACATGAAAGTAAAGGAAGTAAAAATGGTGAAAGTGGAAGAAAATGTGTCATATGCTGATGCAGTTAAAAAGTCAAGTTAAGTAATGATTCAAAACTTCTTTCATTAGGTAACAAAGAAACCAACAAAATAAAATAAACAGAGAGGCTAGGAAAAATGACATTTAAATTGTAAAATTTGATTTTTGGCTTTTATGCCTGAGGTTATAAATTGTACAGCTCAAACCACAAGTAAAACAGAAAAAAATTAAAACAATAGTTGAAGCAGCAGAAAAATATTTTGGAGATATCTAATATAAATATGGACATTTTAAATAACATCTTGATGATTGGTTTCCCAAAGTCAACTGAAAACAATTAATGTGTACTATTATATTACAATGGAATGCTTTTAATTGCAAACGGTCAAGAGTTTTAAAAAATTTTGATGATTTATATTATAAACCTGACATAATATGCATTCAAGAAACATGGTTATTTTCACAATTGTAGTTTAAATTAGAAAATTATCTGAATATGTAAGGACAAGAAAATGGAATAGGTGGGGGGTATGTAGTTTTTTAGAATAAAGGAATTAATTATCAAGTAATCTCAAATAGATATGATCTAAAATGCATTTCCATTGAAGTATGGTTACAAAATAGCAAATTATTCCTAATAAATTTCTATAATTCATGTTCTATCTTCTGCGGTGGGTTGGCACCCTGCCCAGGATTGTTTCCTGCCTTGTGCCCTGTGTTGGCTGGGATTGGCTCCAGCAGACCCCCATGACCCTGTATTCGGATTCAGCGGGTTGGAAAATGGATGGATGGATGGATGTTCTATCTTAATATTATCTGGTGTAAGGATTTCAATGCTTACAGCACCTTATGGGGCAAGTAAGATAACAAATAATAATGAGAAAATATTAGAATCAATGAAAGATAAATATAATCTGGTTTGTTTGAACAATGGAGAAGAACACATAGAGATATGTGATATACAGTGATGTGCAAAAGTATTCAATCCCCATGAAAGTCTTCGTAATTTTCTGCATGACAAAAGATTTGTGCATATATTTATTCATTCAGTATTTTTTAATGTGAACTCTAATGCTGTAACAATACATTTCCAAAGTCAAAATAAACCATTTTCTGTAGATATTTAAATGAAGATGAAAAACTCAGTATTTAAACCTCTGTGCTTTGGAAGCTCCAGGTTTATGCAAAAGACAAATGAATAAAAAATGATACAAAGGTAGCAGTCATTGTAATAATGAGACAAAGAGAAATTAGAAATCTTTTGGGCACCATGAGGGCCAGCCCCGTATATTCAAATAAAATGCGTGATATATCTCCATCAGACTTCAAGATGGTGTTACTTCTGGAGAAAAAGGTTCTGGGCAGGAAGAGGTGGGTCCAGGTGAGTGGAACCAGAAGTGATGTCAGAGGTTGTCAATCTTCCGGTCTGCAGAGAGAGGAAGAGAAAAGGCATTAGTCGACAGCAACCTGTAGCATCCCAGGTGAATAGTTTAAGGGCTTGGATAATTGTACTGTCTCCTATTTGCACATGTGTGATAAAGCCCAGAACCATCGGGTCAGGTGTTCCAAACCGGAAGGTCATGAACATGGGACAGAGTATCACTGGCAAGGAGAGAGACTCGACGATGAATAACTTTAAACCAAAATAGTTGCAGATCCAAGAACCACTGGGTCATGTGAGGATTTGACTCCTTATGAAGTGCCAGCCACTGCAGGGGTGCATGATCTGTCACCAGAGTGAATTCCTGTCCTATAAGGTAGTAACACAACTGGTTAATACCCCTTTTAATCACCAAGGCTTCTCTTTCCACTGCCGCATACCTGGGGCCTCATGTATAAACGGTGCGTACGCACAAAAATGTTGCGTACTCCCGTTTCCACGCTCAAATTACAATATATTAATCCTAAACTTGGCGTAAAGCCATGCACATTTTCACGCCAGTTAAATCCTTGGCTTACGCAAATTCTCCACTCGGTTTTGCAAACTGGCGTCACCCAGCGTCAAAGCAGCGCTTTTGTTCCAGTGTGGTTTCACTTTCTTTTTTAGATCCACATCCCTGAAACGGCTTTATCATATACACTGAAATTAACCGCATATTGCTTATTAGTTTAAGGCATCTGATTGTAATTAACCTGTAACAATATAATGATCCACGGAATGGCCAAACTATTCCAAATACCACAGCTGCTATAGCGTTGTTACTCTCACTGCACCTTCTTCTTCTTTCAGCTGCTCCCGTTAGGGGTTGCCACTGCGGATCATCTTTTTCCATATTACTCTCACTGCACCATTCAGGGTATTTACAGTATATCACTGTGTCTGAGTGTAGAATCACAGCTCTACAGCAGCTGATCGGAAAGAGAATTATCGGTATACAGCATCAAGAACATGCCACCTCACCCTTGCTGCCTATTTGAACTGCTCTCATACGGCAAACACTTCAGAGCCTTTCCTGTCCTGACCTCGCGGTTCAGAAACAGTTTCATCTCAAAAACTATAAATGCAATCAATCAGTCCATCAAGTGCTCCTTGTAGAACTGTTTGTACTTATAAGTACAATTACCTCACTGTAAACTTGCGATACAGTTATAATACTGCACAACCTGCGCCACTTTATAAAGCGCTGTGAAAGCCAGACTGACCACAGACAGACAGACACTATCTTAAGTCCACCACACACGATTTATTTACAGTTTTTTACAATGTCCACAGTCCCTCACAGCACACAGTGCTTCCAGGACCAAACACCTCTCTCTCTCTCGACCTTTCAATGGTCATTTTCGGGCTGCCTTCTCTCCGCTCTCCAGAGCCTTGTCTGCTTCCTCCAGACACCAGCTCTTCGACTGTTAGAAGGCAGCCTCTTTTATGCTTCCCCAGATATGCTCCAGGTGCCCCTTGATGAACTTCCGGCAGCACTTCCTGGTGTGGTGGACATGCTGGCTTCCAGGGCTGCAGGATCCAGTACATGCCCCTTGGCGGTGGCCACAGGCCCCTATAGGGTTGAGTTTCCCAGCTCGGTTCCCGTGACCCCCGTAACAACCAGGGCGGCTGTCCTCCCATGGACCGGGGAAGGTATACAGTAATCCCTCCTCCATCGCGGGGGTTGCGTTCCAGAGCCACCCACGAAATAAGAAAATCCGCGAAGTAGAAACCATATGTTTATATGGTTATTTTTATTTTGTCATGCTTGGGTCACAGATTTGCGCAGAAACACAGGAGGTTGTAGAGAGACAGGAACGTTATTCAAACACTGCAAACAAACATTTGTCTCTTTTTCAAAAGTTTAAACTGTGCTCCATGACAAGACAGAGATGACAGTTCAGTCTCACAATTAAAAGAATGCAAACATATCTTCCTCTTCAAAGGAGCAAACAATTCAATAGGGCTGTTTGGCTTGTAAGTATGCGAAGCACCGCGGCACAAAGCTGTTGAAGGCGGCAGCTCACACCCCCTCCGTCAGGAGCAGAGAGAGAAAGAGAGAGAGAGAGATAGAGAGAGACAGATAAAAAAATCAATACGTGCCCTTTGAGCTTTTAAGTATGCGAAGCACCGTGCAGCATACTTAAAAGCTGCACACAGAAGGTAGCAACGTGAAGATAATCTTTCAGCATTTTTAGACTAATCTTTCAGCATTTTTAGACGAGCGTCGGTATCGTCTAGGTGTGCGAACAGCCCCCCTGCTCAATCCCCCTATGTCAGGATCACAGATAGTCAGCGCAAGAGAGAGAGAAAGAAAAGTAAGTTGGGTAGCTTCTCAGCCATCTGCCAATAGCGTCCCTTGTATGAAATCAACTGGGCAAACCAACTGAGGAAGCATGTACCAGAAATTAAAAGACCCATTGTCCTCAGAAACCCGCGAAGCAGCGAAAAATCCGCGATATATATTTAAATATGCTTACATATAAAATCCGCGATGGAGTGAAGCCGCGAAAGGCGAAGCGCGATATAGCGAGGGATTACTGTAGTCCCTCTCCTAGTCCTTCCAGGCGTCCTGGCTGGGTATGGCACCCAGCCGCCCATGACAGCATGTATTTACATATGATGATAATATCATTTTTAAGATGAAATGCAGCAAAATATGTTTATTACATTATACAGATAAAATGTTAACATCATTTAAATAATCTCTTTTTATTAATTAAACATGTGAGGGCACGGAGTCGCAGCACTAGCAAGGAGCTGGTGCCTCGTTCAGGGATTGTTCCTGCATCGCGCTGTATTCTTGCTGGGGCTGGTGCGACATGGAAGGATAGATGGCTAGAATAATTAAACATGTACTATGAAGATATTTCAATGTTCCTTAAAAGTTTTGAAGAATCGGAGTTCGAAGCTTACAGATAGCTTAACGTCTATTACTGAGCTGATTGTGTGGCGATTGGATACTTGGAGAAAGAAAAGGAAGGACAGGAATAGGAGGATAGTACGTTTGAAAGAGGCAGTACTGCTGCAATAAATTATTTCATCGAAGGTCACGCATGAAGCAGCAAGCATCTTGCGTGAGGCAGAACAATCTCTGGATGGGGCGCCAGTTCGTCACTATCACTGTGCCACCGTGTTCCCATGTTTAATACATGCTTTAATTGATATGATATGGATACTGAAATGATATCAAGTATACATCTCAGTATTTTAGTTATTCAGAGAGCTGTAATATCACAAATGTAATGGATTCTACGTCCTGTCGGAGGAAGAGAAGGCTTGCTTAAGAAGCACAGCGATTCACACACATAGAGCACATAGAAGAACACATACAGTTGTGCTTGAAAGTTTGTGATCCCTTGTTGTGATGTGAGATTTTACATATAACTTGATGAATATTTTGTATGTCTTTATTTGTAATTTTTAGTGTTTACCCCCCTCCCCCCCCCCCTTAGGAATGGGTCTGTTTGAATTTTATGACAGGATTTGGGGGATGTGTCTTAAACCAGTTTGCTGAGTGTTTCTACCCCCGCAAATAGGCTAAGGTGTAACATATGGTTTGGGGGCAGGTGTTAAGATGTTCTATTCCCCCATTGGTCCGAGGTATGGCTGTTTGGAATTGGCTTGGATCAGAAGCTTTTAAGTACCATGATGTCCTATTGGCTCTAGGGGTTGGAAAGAACATCTATAAATGTATGTGTTTAACCTCACAATCTCTCTCTTGCTAACCTGTGATGATGTAGAAGTATCTCTCTCTTACCAACCAACATATGATGAAGAAGTATCTCTCTCTTGCTAACCTGTGATGATGAAGACAACACAATGAAGAGCACAGCTCAGCAGCCATTTTGAACAGACATGTGGCTGAAAGCTGAGCACCAATGATGCCTCAACTAGAGACATTTAAGTAACTAGAAGGCTGTGTGTACTGCCTGAACTACATATCACCATTTAATCAGGTTGTATGGTTGCCAATATTCAAATGTACTTTGCATTTTGTTATTATTTATGAATATTATCAGTAATACATTATTTTATGTGTTTCTTAACTTCTGTTTGTCTTTTTACTACATCTAATTGCCTGAGGTTATAGATATACTGTAGAAGGGAAGGTGGGGACAAGTTATATACAATAGTACCTTATAAACAGTGGTAAGTCTGTGAGATTAGGCATTCTAAGGCTACATATTAATAATACAATAGGGGAAAGTAGAGCAATATATATTACTCTACCGAGACAAAACATTTGATCATTTTCCTTAATAAATAAATGACCAAGTATAATATTTTTGTCTCATTTGTTTAATTGGTTTCTCTTTATGTACTTTTAGGACTTGAGTGAAAATCTGATGATGTTTTAGGTCATATTTATGCAGAAATATAGAAAATTCTACAGGGTTCACAAACTTTCAAGCACAACTGTACAAAACAAAGCATTTAATGTGCTACTTTAGTTACGATGGGATTTCAGAAACTAGTAAATTGAACGATTTTAAAATTAAGTTTATGATGTTCTACTTTAATGACAAAATAAAGTACATGATTAAAGTGGAAATTTTGAGATTAAAGTTGACATTTCAAGATTTTTTTCCCACTGTGTCCCTATTTTTTTTTTCTTTTCTCTGTACCCTAATAAGCTTTCATATGACACTCAGACGGTGGGCTACGACTCGCCTTTTCACAGCGACTTTGATATCTGACAACTTCTTTTTTTATTTTGCGCACTGTGCGATTTTGTGAACTTGAGCTTTCGAGATTCTCTGACTCACTATGTCACTTGATCAACTTCCTTTTGTAGTTTGTACCACTGTTTAAACCAACAAAGAGTAAGTTTTTCCTTGCCTCCACTTCGTATTCACTGAAATTCTTTTATTTCAATGCTTTTGCAATTGCCTTTTCACAGAACACTGAGCTTAAGGGCTATTTATATTGATTTGCATATTCAAAGAGGCATAATCCTGGGAGGAGTTGGGAAGTGGCAGCAGGCGCGTGCATGTGCGTTACTTTTCACACTGACCGGGATTTATGGAGCAGAAGGATGTGGAAGTTGGTGTTCGCACAGATTTATGCATCTGGATTTTTTTGTGCGTACGCACATTTCCACTTTTGTCCATATGCCATGTTTTAGTGTGAAGTCTACACACGGTGTTATGCATGAGGCCCCTGGTCTCCTAATTAAATGGTTTCTGGCTCAGGAACATGATGGATGTGTCCAAAGTGTCAGTCTGTAAAATAAAAGGAGGAGACAAATCAGGACTAATTAACACTGGTGCTGACATAAGGGCCTTTTTTAATTCCTGGAATGTAGCCTCTGTTTTAAGATCCTATACCACTTTGGTAGCAGCCCTCTTCCTTGTAAGGTGCATCAAGGGTGCTGCTCTCTCAGAAAACCAGGGACAAACCGGCAGTAGTAACCCGCTGAACCTAAGAAAGCTGAACCTGTTTCTTGATCTTCGGATGGGGCCAATTCAGGATGGCATTTACTTTGGCACATTGTGGATGAACGGTACACTTGCCCACCAAGCAGCCTAAATACTGTATATGGTCAATTGGAAGAAACACTTCTTTGGGTGGATATGTAGACCGACTTTGCTACTGTAAGTGTCAAGAGAAACATGCAATCCTGCCGCACATGTTCCTCCCAGGTGCCGGAATAGATGACAACGTCATCCAAGTATACTGCACTATAGTTATTGTGGAGCCGAAATTGTCCATCCACCAGACTCTGGAAAGTCACAGGAGCCCCATGTATCCCAAATGGGGGAACACGATACTGCCAAAAGCCAGTGCTGAATGTGGTCTTTACCTTGGTGGATTCCGTTAAGGGAATTTGTCAGTACCCTTTTGTCATGTCAAGCGTGGTGAAGTATTGAGCCTTACCAGGTCGCTTGAGGAGTTCGTACACTCACAGCATTGGGTAGGCATCAAATTGGGAAACTTGATTAAGTCGACAGAAGTCACTGCAAAAGCACCAGCTCCCATCAGTCTTAGGGACTAGAATTATAGGACTGGCCCAGGAAATAAAACTTTCCTAAATAACACCAAAATACAGCATTCTTCTGATCTCAAGCTCCACTTCCACTCTTTTTGCTTCTGGGAGGTGATACGGATGTTGTCGGGCGATGACCCCAAGATCAGTAATGATGTCATGTGCAATCAGGGAAGTTCTTCCAGGTTGCTTATTCACCACTTTAGGGACAGACAAGATGGCTGCTTCAAGCCCTTGTAACTGAGTGGATGTCAAATTAGGGCAAAATTAAGGGTGTTGTTTTGACTGAAGAAAGAACAAGGCCATATGGAGTAGGGATTAGGGTCTCTATTCTTCCACAACTTCTGCAGATTCATGTGGCATACTCGGTCAGCCAGTCAGCAATTTGTTTGTTTCACCAAATAAATGACCAGCCCCTTCCTCTCCTTAATTTTTTATGGGTCTTGCCAATGTGCCAATAATTTGGAGTGGGTAGTAGGTATCAAGACTATGACTTGATCTCTGGGCCAGAATTCCTTAAGTGTCATGCCACGATCATAATTACAAGCCTGAGCTGACTGCACACATTTCATATTACCTTTTAAGATCGGTCGAATTTTTTCAAAATCTGTCACGTAATTTTATGGTGTATTCCAGAATATTGTTGAAGGGAAGGGTCTCTCCTTCCCAGCCCTATTTTATAATATCAAATAGTTATCTACCATACAGTAACTCAAACAGGAAGAAGCCCGAGGAGGCTTGGGGAACCTCCTGATAAGCAAAAAGTACAAGGCGGAGTAGCTGATCCCAGTTCCTCCCATCCTTTTTGACCACCTTGTGAAGCATTTGTTTGAATGTTTGATTGAACTGCTCCACTAAGTCAGTTTGAGGATGTCAATGAGTGGGATGGAGAGGAGAGGAGCACGGCACCTCCTAGGAATTTGCCACAGTTGAGTTGATACTCCAGATAGGAAGCACAAAAGTGGCGGACCTCCTCATTTATGCCTAGCCAAATAAATCAGAACTTAATCCATTCTAGTGTCTTCTTGGTACCCAGATTGGCACCTAGGAGGTGGGTGTGAGCTAGTTCATAACCCTTCCTCCAGAAAACTCATGGGACTAGCAGCAATGACCTAACTTTGCCCTTACACTCAGCTACACAATACAATAGATCATTATTTATCACAAAGTGAGTCCCTAATGGGATGCGATAAGACATCATTGGCTGTTAATCCAGATGACTGCATTCTTGGCAAACTTAAGGGAATCATCATTCCACTGTTCTTTTTTGAACAAGGCCAGAGTTTACCTAAATTGAAAATGTAAAGTAGCAACCGGATCCAGAAAGACCTCAATAGGTGGAGCGAAGCCCTGAGACACCTCGCCTTCAGTCTCTGTGGAAATGTCGGCGTTAGACAGCGTTATGTCACTCACGTCATACAAAGTTGCCAGGTGATCGTGCACCACTTCTGTCTGTTGACCCTTAGTTTCTGGGTTATCCCCTGGTTGGTAATGACACAGATGATGGACCTGTACCATCAAGTTTCTCCATGAATACAGGTCAGACGGGATCCATTGTCGCAGAAGCACGTAACGGCAAGCAACAATGAAAATGTTACTACTGGAATCTATAAGTGCTGTAACCTTGTGTCAAATTACTATAACCACCTCAGTAAATGGAAGAGAGAGGAGGTTAGCCATCAGACCTCTCTCCTCACCCCCAACTGCAATTCATCAGCTCACTGAAATGGGGATAATAGGTGATGTTGTGACCCTCCTCCCCGCACTTATAGCAGTGGGAAGAGATGTTGTTTCTCTCCTGTGGTCCAACTGCCCTACCCATAGTGCTGTGGACAGGCTTAGGTAGGGCAACACACCTCGTCAGGGTCGGCTGGTCGTTCTCATCCCTCAAGTCGTGATGCCACACAGTGCACTTGAAGGTTGCTAATAGGGTTTCCATGGACATTATCTCAAGCCAACGGATTGGCAGGGCAAGAATGTTGGGGAGGGTGTTCATTAAGCCGTCTCATGCGACTCTTTCTATGATTGCTTTGGGAGAGTTACTCTCTGGCTTCAACCAGCACCCAACTCTTCCCCATAAATCAAACACTTGTGAGCACACTGGCCGCTCAGGGTCAAAACTTCACTCCTTTAATGACCTTGCCTGCTGATCCAGGCTGACACCATATCATTGCAACACCTTGGCTTTGGGTTGGCCATACTCACCTGAAGCTAACTTATCAAGGTAATAATAAGCCCACTGGGCCAGTCCCTTCAGAAACAGCACCAATATGTGAGTCCATTCTGCATGCTCCCAGTAATAACGGCAAGCAGCATATTCAAAAATTAGAAAGAAAGTCTCAATATCATCATCAGGGTGTAACGGTAACAATAACTAGGATTGATCTGACAATCGTTCCTGTGGAGGAGGGGCACAGGTTCTCTTTTGTACCTCTGTCTCAGCTTTCCGTGTCCATTCTTTTCCTACCTGGCTCATCACTGTAATAATGAGACAAAGAGAGATTAGAGAGCTTTAGGACACCACAAGGGCCAACCCTGTATATTCAAATAAAACATTATAGCTCTATGAAAAAACCTTAAAACAATGTGAATATCCATCATACTGATTCAAGATGGTGTTGCTTCCAGAGATAAATGTCCTGGGCAGGAAGAGGCGGGTCCAGGTGGGCAGTAACTGGAAGTAGTGTCAGAGGTGTCATAGTTGTCAGAGAGAGGAAGAGAAAAGGCATTAGTCTACTGCGCTCTCTGGCATTCCACAGGAAAAGCACAATTATCTGAGCCCTTAAACTGTCCCCTATTCACATACATGTGACACTTTATATATAAGACTGTATCAAAAAAAACACTGCCAAATTGACATTTTCATAATTTTTCACTCAGAGCTAGAATCACTAGTGCTACAAGAAACACCAGGCAAAGTTAAATTAATTGTATAATCACTATGGAAATACACTGATGTATGCATTTAACCCTACTTTCAACTTACTATAATTGTATAATGTCACTATGACATGTTGCAGTAGGTCTGGACCTTGGCAGGTTCCAGGAGAACTTACCTGCTCAAAATGAGCTTGACAGTGAGCATTGTGTTCACATAACACATAGTAGATAGAGTAGTAACCGAACTTATATAATTTTTGATGTATTGCTTTACACATTATAGATTACTTCAGAACAACCACAATGGTGATGCAGGAGATTCAGGAGAAGCTCACCAGCAAGTTTTATAACATCATACAGAGACTGGACAATATAGAAAAGACCCTGCAAATTACAAATAATATATATATTGATGTGGAGCTCCATTTTTATCTCCCCCATCAACAAAGGGGAGTCTCTGAAGGATATAGATTCCATGCTCTTTCAGGACCAGGAACTTTGAGAGAAATTGATAATTTCACAATACATTTGTCAAAGAGTGTACAATACAGTTTTGGATATTTGAACAGCTGTTCTAAGACATGCATGCTAATATATGTTGTTTTCCAACAGGGGCAATACCTTTAATATCTTTTAAAGGAAGCAAGACAGTCGAATGAGTGAGGTGAATGATTCCCTGCCTAATGACAAATGCTGTTGCCCAATTGTATAATTTGATAGGTGTGGGAGAGAAAATGTCTTTCAAGGACCTCAACCGTATGTCCATTTTTTCCATAGGTTTTAACAACTACTAACAAGCATTAATCCTTCTGGATGCCAAAATCAATGTATTATAAGTCTTTATTATTTCAATGTCACTCATTAATACAGTGAGGTAACTAACAGGCGTTAATAAAAATATCTGTGTGATGAAAGGGGCAATCAGGAGAAGGAAGCTAATGAAGAGGAACTGCAGTGGGAGGTGACTCAGTTACTGAAAGGTGCCTCTGACAGAGATGGAGGTCATCTTACATTTGTAATGTAAGCTTCAATTGTGTTTACACTAAACACTGCTTTATTTGGACCTTTTCATTTTGCTATCCCAAATTAATTATCTTTTTTTTTTTCTTTTTGATATCTTTGTACAGGCGGTGTTGCATTTGAAAGGAGAAGACTGTAGAAAAACAATGTGCATAAAACTGTAAAATATATTTTCAGTATTAGCATTACTATTATTGTTGCTGCTACTATTATTGTTTCATGTTTCTTTGCTTTGGACCTTTGCTGTCATGATAATGTTACCCCTTTTAAATATGTAAGTAAAAACAGAAGAGAAGAAGTAATATTAAGTAGGCTAAAGCTAGGTCACTTTGCCTTAAATTAAGGACTGCTTTTAATACGTCGACACGGAAATGGAAACTGAAAAATATGTCTCAAAGGAAACAAGTCAACATGTATAATGGGGTGTTAGTCCACTTACTAACACTAACACTTACTAAAAGTCCAAGCAAAACTAAAGTGAATACTATGTCATTCTGGGTCTTCTGGGTATAATAGAATTGTAAATACAAGGAACTAATGAAATGCATCAGACACACATGACTGGGAAAAAGCATTACAATTGTTACAAACACGGGACTGGGAAAATACTGTAATTTTACACATTAAATGGAATGAGGAGTTTTCCCTCCGTACAGTAGGTGGCGGTAATACACTAAGACTACACAAACTGCCATAAAACGGACGAAGTCGAAGTAGTAGTCTAATTGATCGGAAGTTGTTTTTTTTTCTGTCGCTATGACTACAGATTGCCTCAGTTTTCAGATCTTTAGAAGATGGCTACTAGAATCGGTGAGAAGTGTGTTATAAAAGATTAAAGAACCTGAAAAAAACTTTTTATCCTTAACTATTTCATAATTTTCCGCTATCGATTGAAGAAGTTCCTATTTACTTTGTTAGTTGTTTCCAGCGTTTTCCCCACTGTAATGCTAAAAACACTAGTTGAAACCCGAACGTGAAATAATAAATGCAAAGATTTAAGGCTGTTTTTCTCAAGACAAAGATTTTACTGATAAGTATTGAGAAACTGTTTTGCTTTGAAAAGTTCCACGTCTGTCTGTCTATGTTTTCATCCGTTCATTTCGCTCGCTTCGTCTAATTAAAGGTCACGAACGTTGAAACCCATCCCGGTAGTATCGTGCACGATACACGAAGAAGTCCTGGATAGGCACACTCACAGTTCGCCAGTTTTCCCAAGGGGTGAATTTAACGCGCCGCGCTAGGTTACTTCTAGTGCTTAATTTGGTTCGAAATTTATTACTGTTTAGTGGGAAAATTCGATTTATTGAAAAGTTGCAAACTTTTAAACTATTACAACTCATTTTAACATTGACCATGAGAACAATAGCATATTAGGCTTTTATTTGGAAATTAATAAGGTAATAGACTATTGAAGTGGTTTGTATGTCCTAACCATTAGTTTTCTGCCTCAAAGACCTGTGTGTTAGACTGATTGATGATTCCAGACTTGTCTTGTGTTTGTATGGATGGGTCCTGTGATAGATTAGGGCACTGTCCAGAGATGCGTATCTCCTTACTTTGCCATCAATGCTTTTGGTATAGGCTGAAGGTCCCCGTGACCATGAATTGGATTGAGCGAGTCTGTGAGTGGAATAAAAAAAGCGTTTTTCACTTCAGATATGATGACAAAAGCTGGAGAGTTAGGGTGTGAATGAATTGGTTGACAACATTTTACCCAATGAGTAAGGCAGCTTTACTTGTTAGTTCTTTATAATTCCACATTTGTTCGTCTTTTTGTTGGTAATATTATGATTTTAAGTCTAAGTCAACCAGATATAAGTTAAAACGGACTCAATATAAGGTGTATAAGCATCTTAATGTTGTTAAAATTAATATTGAAAATCAATTTATAAGACAGATTCTGTGTTTCATACTGCTTCTTTGGTCAAACTGAAAGTTAATTTTGAGTTTGAAATTTTAATAAGCTCATTTTCTTTTTTGTACATGAGATGGGGGTTTCATCTAAATACAATAGTTTTTCCTTTATTTTAATAGTTAACAAAATCATAAATTACTGGGCCTTTAAAAAATGTATTGGATTTGGCAAAGCAGACTAAATCAGAGTGAATGTATGTGCAGATGGTAACACATAGAGGCTATATTGCGCTAATTATTTTTTGTAAAGAAAATGCATGCGATTTTTCTATCATACAATATAGTATGTATGAAAGCTACAAAAAATACTATAATGTAACCCTTTTAGTTAGTTGTATATGACATTTAATCTCAGTTAAAAAAAATTATAGATCACAATGAGGACAAAGTTTAGTATGCACATGCCAAATTTTGGAAAACTTAAGATGAATTTTGGAACCGTTAGACAAACACCACACAATAAAATCTTTTTAAAATTTGTACGTTACTGATGAGAAATATATGTACACTATAAAAAAGGTAGATTAACTGCATTAGCACACTGAAATAAAAACACTGAAGAAAATAGTAGTTTTATAAATATGCCAAAAATTAACAAGAGAACACACCTTAGTGGTTACTTTACAGTCCAAAATAACACCAGAAGAATAAAAAGATACTTAAAAGAGTACAGTTAGTTTTTATCCAAATAAGACTGCGGATAGGCAGAACACAAATATTAAAGGAAATTCAAGAAACTGCTGTTTCCCAGTGATCATTCTCTCTCAAATGCAGTTTCTCCATTTTTCTACTTCCAAGTACCACAGAAGCATTCCTCATCACACCTATTCTCTTCCCCTCTCTCTGACCTTCACACCTTCCTACTGGTGAGCTCTGACTCCAGCTGTTTTCATGATTGAAGAGTAAATGTTCCTGAGCCAGAAAAGGGTTTTGCATTAATAGTTACCTGTGATTGCATGGCCACCAGGTTAGAGATCCTGATCTCTTAGATGATGAAGCAATCTAGTAAATTTGAATTTGTCTTCTGGAAGTCCTCTGTGATTCTGTTGTCTTTGGGTGGCACCATCAGATTGTTCCACTCTAGCACCCATGGAAATATTGCAGATTTCCTCAAATGGTGCCACTTTCCCTTGCTGTCTTGCTTCGGTGACCACAATGATCTTACTTTCAGGGCCCACTTTGTTGACTTTTGTTACCAGTGTGGTTCTCTGTCATGATGAAGATCTGTAACATTTCTGTTTTCTGTACAAGCTTATGATTGGCAATCCCTTGACAGCTGGGCAACTCTCACAACAGACATTTTTGTTTACAGTACATGGTAAAATCCAAAATCTCTTATATCTACTACAAGTGCAAAGGCAATCAAAATTAAGATTCATAAGTGGTTGATAAATTAGAAAGTCACATGTTAAATGTGTATATTTAAGTAACATGACTGTGCAGAATGAACATTCTTCTGGATGCAGTGTAATGTGACATCTGGCAGGCCATTCTTCTATGGGGTTCCCATTATTCTTTTCAGAATTTGGATTCTCAACAATCTTATTTAAATATGCTGTCTCACTTTTGAGTATAAAACATTTAAAAATTTTATAGACTGCTGAATTATTAAGTTATAGACCAGCAGTTTTCTGTCAAACTTAGATCCTGAAGGGCTGCAGTAGTCACAGGTATTCCTTCCAGCCACTTTCTTAAGTAGTATATAATTACTGCTGCCAAAAAAAGAAATCAATTTAAAATTCTTAAATAATTCAATGTGTTTATATAGTACACCTCCTATTTACAGGTGAAAAGTGCTGTAACACATTTATAAATATAATAACGTTACAGTAAGACAGCAGTAACATTTAACACTTTAGTAAAGAAGAAAACTCTATCTCTCTCTGCCTCTCTCCAATTCAAGATTCATATGGCTGTAATAAGATACAGTTTGTAAATCTGAATGAGTTAATTCTGTTCTTAAAGCTAGGGCCAGCTGGCAATGAAGGAGAGGAAAACAAAAGTTTGGTCCTCAAAGATGCCACAAACTTAATTGTATATAGGTCAACATCTTTGGCAAAAGACATCAAAGTCTGGATGCTAAGCCCCTAAAATATACTACAGTGCAGGTGATGAGTGTGTTAGATATGGTGAAGGACCAATGATGGATCTGTCACTGTTGATTACATTGTCTACCATTCTCTTTGATGTTCTATTTTAAAATAATAACATAGTCAAAGTGGCAACAAAGCAAAACACCACTGGAGGACACTGAAAAGTATTTAAAAGCAAAATTATCAGTCTTGCCAAGAGTAGGGAATTTTTGTCACATGCCTTCAGTCATGGTTTTAAAGCTGAGAGCGTTAAGACATCACTTAAAGTGCAGAAGACTAAACATCAGAGTTTTGAGACTCTATCTAAAGAAAATTCTTCCAGCAGAAATATTCTTTATTTTTTAGAAAGTATAGATTTTGTGATAACTATTCATTATCAGTGTTAGGAATTTAGTATGGTAAAGGCTTTTGAAGATATTACAAAATCAAATTGAAATAACTGAAGCTGACTTACAACTTAACTAGAACCTAATGTACACACTTAAGAAAGTGAATTACACAGTCATAGTTGTTAATTCTAGTTATGACTCATGTAATTTGTTTTTCAGTTTATTGAATAGTAGTAAAGAAATAACTTGAAGGTCCAGAAAAGAAAGTATTACTGTAATCGGCTGTCCATCGTACAAATAAATTGGTCCTGTGTGAGCCTGTGTTTATAAGTGGGATCTATTATGGACTGGCAAATTGTTTAAGGCAGTTTACTGCCTTGCTGCCAGTGTTGCCAGGATTAGTTTGAGCTCCCCACGACCCTAAATTGGTTGAAGCAGGTTTACGAATGTTTTATTAATTTATGTTAAAAATGACTAAGGTAGATTTTTAAAATTCTAAATGTTCAGAAATTGTAATTTTGCAAGGCATAGATAAGTATCAAAGATAACACCAAATCTTCTTTTTCTTGAAGCTCAGACCTGTTACATTTCCACCCACTGAAACAACATGTTGAGAAAATTAGGGCATAGGTACATTTCATTTTTCAGAGAGCTGCATTTTGTTTTATTCTCTTCCATTTCGAAGTAGTCTTTAAGAAATACACCACCCAAAAATTATTTTTTTATATGTTACTTTAATCTTACGTTTTCATGCAGAGTGAGGAAACTCCAATAATTTTGTACCTTTGAATTGAAGATCTGCCTCTCCCCCTCATGTGTTGGTCAAGAGCTTTGTCTTCAATCAAAAACACATAATTATGGGAATGCTTCAATCAAAAGCACATAATTATGGGAATGCATTTTCCTGTTTACAATGAACAATGCCTTTCCCTGGAAATAACTGTTAATAATAATGTTAAGAAAAAAGGAATGTGTTTCACAAGTTTTGAGTTTACTACTGCATAACAGACATGTGTATTATGCAACATGAGCAACATTACAATATTTTCTCTTTTCCATGGATGTTTATCACATCATTTGCCATTGTACAGTATGGGATTCAATTAGAGCCTATTATATCATAAACTTTTTTGTCGTCTTCTGCATAAAAACATTAGTGTAAAAATGTTCCTTGGCCATCACTACAAACTGCATAAGGTAAGTACCATATAGAAAATATCTTTTTTGAGTGGAGTATTACTTTAATTTAGCTTACTTTAACTTAATTGGAAGTACCATTGTATTATAATGGTAATAACATTAAGATAGATAGATAGATAAAGTATCTATCTATCTATCTATCTTAATGTTATTACCATTATAATACAATGGTACTTCCATAATTATAACAGAAAATATTAAGATCCTAAAAACACCAATATGCATTCATTTTTACATATATGTGTATGTGAAATTGATGGTTTTGTGATTTATTTTGAATGCATTTTAACTTTTTCAGTAGGTATAGCACTCTAAATCTGTGTGGTGGGGAATTTACATGCAGTAAATGTAAATACATTGGATTAAATGTATATGTTTATTCAAGATTCTGTATATAAACTTTGTTTTGCAAAGATTTCCAGTAAACTACTTACTATTGATGACAAAAGAAGACACACCTGGGGCCTCTTGTATAAACGTTGTGTATGGCCAAAAATGTTGTGTACGCTTGTTTCTGCACTCACTTTGAGGTGTATAAAAACTAAACTTGACGTAAAGCCACACAAATTTTCACGGCAGCCTCACACCATACATACACGCTTTTATGCTCAGCTTTGCAAAAAGGCGGCACCCAGCGTCAAAGCAGTGCTACTGTTTCTGTGATTTCTTTTCTAGAATCACATCCATGACATGGGCTGTATCATATACACCAAAATTAATTGCGTATTGTTTACAAATTTAAGACACTTTAACAATGTAATGGAGCATGGAATGGCCAAACTATTCCAAATACCATACCTGCTTTACCAGTAGCTTTAGAGAGTATTTTAACCCATTGTATGTGTGTGTGGTTATCATAGCTGCACAACAGCTGATCAGAAAGCAGTACAGTGGGTTGTGTCAAGAGTGCAGATCAGAATACAGCTTCCAGCCCTGGAGGACATTTATAGCAGGGGTCCCCAACCCCCGGTCCGCAGCCGTCTGACAGCCGGGCTGCAAGAGAACTGCTGGCAACGGAGACTCGCTCAGACTTTTCAGAACGCTTGGCGAGCGGGGCTTTGCAGCGGCGCAAAGAGAGGAGAGAGACCGAGGTGAGAGAGTATTACAAGAGAAGTATTTTTATGGTCCCGACAGTTTCCCCATATGACACGAGTCTATAGAAATCATGTTACTACGAAGTACATTTAGCAGATGCTTTCATTACAAAGAAGTGACCTTGAAATGCTTGAATGAATCATCCACAGAGCAGTTAGATCTGTGGTCCCAGCTCAGTTGTGCACATTTGCACAACGATCCCCAAACAGAAACATTGTAAAATCTCTTTCTTCGAACTTTCCTTGTACTGTTTTTTTTTTTTTTTTTTTTTTTTTTTTTTTTTTTTTTTTTGCTGTTTTTGTTTTCTGTGGTTTTCAGTGACACCTTTTGCTTATTGCTTGTCAACATTTGAAAAACATCCATTGGAATTTAACTCATTGTCACCCTCCTATAGAAACGGCAGACACGAAAAAAAGATAGCAGTGTTAATGTTTGTGATGTGCAATCTGTTGGAATGGCAAATGCAAAGCATATGTCTTTGTTATATGCAAAAAAAGAAGAAAAATCTCGGGTTGCAAACGTATGTGAACTGTTTAATAACTTAATAATAATAGAAATGTTATGTAAATTGTGTATAAAACTGCCCCCCCGACCGGCCAGTGGAATAAATTTGCATCTAATAAAGTGGTCCTTGCTGTCAAAAAAGTTGGGGACCACTGATTTATAGGACACGCTGCCTCAGAAAAGCCACCATCTTCTGCATGGATTCCACTCACCCATGCCACAATCTATTTGAACTTCCTTAGTCTGGCAAATGCTTCAGAGCCTTTCCTGCATGGACCTCGTGGGTCAGAAACAGATTCATTTCAAGAGCTATAACCACACTGAATTAGTCCATCACATGCTCTCAGTAGAACTGTTTGTACTTATAATTACAATTACCTCACTGTAAATTTGCACTACAACTGTAATATTGCACAACCTGAGCCACCTTATGAACCATCTGCACTATATGTACATGCATATTGTACGTTTGCTTTCATATTATGTATTTTTCTTTGTTTTCTATTATTATTAGTAGTAGTAGTAGTATTATTATCTTCATTTTATAGAAAAATTACTTCCATACTGAATCTCATTGTACCATGCAATGACAATAAAGGAATTCAATTCAATCTAAGAGAGCACATATTTACAGATGATGATCTCTGGCTTCTAAGTCGACTTAGATTTCCAAGAGCTATACTCTTGGAGTTGTGTGGTGTTAGAATACTAGGATGATTACCGAATTTAATTTTCGTGATGAAATGCATTAAAGTATGTATATTACATTTTATACATAAATTGTTAACTTCATTTAAATAATGTATACTGTTAATAATTAAACAATTGGTGGTACGATAAATTCCTACTGCCGCACACCAACAGGAGCACGCAGGCACTAATTGCCACACAGAACACATTGCCTTAATGATATTACAGCTCATTTTGGAATACTAAGATATATACTTGCTGTCACGTTTATGATGAAATGCATTTAAGCATGCATTAAACATATGGGTTGCATAGTGGCACAGTGATAGTAACTATGAAGACATTTATTGAGTGTAATTTGGTTTTATGGAGAAGGAAAACAGAAGGACATGAATTGGGGGATGGTGCGTTTGACAGAGGCAGTACTGCTAAAATAAAGAATAAATAATAAATAAATCTCATCCAGAAGAACATTCATTAAATTCCTAGGACACCTTTCCACAATATTTCTAAAATGTGAATGCTCAAGCAGCTGTACATTCAATGCAAAGAACATTTATGGCAGTTGTGACAGGGCTCCAAGAGGCTAATAATAATAATAATACATTTTATTTGGCGCGCCTTTCAAAAAACTCAAGGTCACTGTACAATCAGGTTAAAAAATAAACATTCAATGACTAGAAAATTTAAAATCCAAATAAACATCAGATAAAACACCAATAACAATTACAGTGAATAAGCAATTTTGAACAGATAAGTTTTAAGATTAGCCGGAAATTGGTGAAGGGTAGTCATATTCCTAAGATAAGCAGGTAATGAGTTCCATAAGGAAGGTGCCGATCTGCTAAATGCTCGATATCCCTTCGTAACAAGATGTGCTGGTGGATTATTTAAGTTGATGGAAGAAGAGGATCTGAGCATACGAGAGGGTTTAATGACTTGTAGGAGCTGTGAGAGATATGTGGGGGCAAGATTATGAATGGCCTTATATGTAAGGACTAAAATTTTGTAGTTGACCCTAAACTTTATTGGCAGCCAATGAAGCTGCTGAATAACGGGTGTAATGTGATCAGAATAGGGTGTTTTAGTAATTATACGAGCAGCTGAATTTTGAACAAGTTGAAGTTTATGTAGTAACTTTTGGGGCAGACCAAAGAGAAGTGAGTTGCAATAGTCCAGGCGGGAGGTGACCAAACTGTTGACTAAAATGGCAGTAGAGTGATTTGACAAAAATGGACGCAAGCGATTAATGTTTCGCAGGTGAAAGTAAGCTGTTCGAGTAACGGAACTGATGTGAGACTGGAAAGACAACGTGCTGTCCAGAATTACACCAAGGCTTTTTATCTGATCTGTACAGGTAACAGATGTGTTGTCTATTAATACTGAGATCTTTGATGCCTTCGTTATTGCAGATTTCGTGCCCATAAGAAGCACCTCAGTTTTATTAGAGTTCAACTGCAAGAAGTTAGAAGATAACCAAGACTTGATCTCAGCAAGGCAATCAGTAAGTGAGTATGGTGGAAGCGATGCAGATGGTGAAGTTGAAATATATAACTGGGTGTCATCTGCGTAACAATGAAAGTTTATCGTCCATTTACGAAAAATGACACCCAAAGGAAGCAGATAAATGATAAACAGCAGGGGGCCAAGGACAGAACCCTGAGGAACCCCAGATACTACAGGAATGGGAGTGGAGGTACATGTATCCAGCTGAATGAATTGAGTTCTGTCAGTAAGATATGACTTAAACCAAGTTAACGGAATGTGAGAAATACCTAGTGCAGATAGCCTTTTTAGTAGGGTGAAATGACAGACAGTGTCAAATGCAGCACTGAGGTCAAGAAGAACAAGGATTGTGATTAGGCCTGAGTCTGCAGCCACTAAAAGATCATTAGTGATCTTAATTAGTGCCGTCTCAGTGCTGTGAAAACTTCGGAAGCCTGACTGGAATGGTTCATATAAACTGTTAGCAGATAAATACTGATGAAGTTGGGAAGCCACAGTTTTTTCAAGAACCTTTGAAATAAAAGGAAGATTAGAAATTGGTAGAAAATTATTAAAGTCAGTAGGGTCAACCCCAGGTTTTTTCAGTAGGGGGTGAATCACTGCAGTTTTCATAGACTGGTGAACAATTCCAGTGGAAAGTGACGAGTGAATAATTGAAACAACAAGAGGAGCTAGCGAGGGAAGGCAGGCTTTAACCAGAACAGTGGGAATTGGATCCAAGTGACAGGTTGAAGGCTTAGAGCTATTGATGAGATCCATGATTTCTGAGGTGGAGGGAAGCTCAAACATGGAAAATGAATGAGTAGAAGGAGGAAAATCATCAATGGTGGAGTCAATAGCAACAGAGCCTAAATTATAATGTATTGCCTGGATTTTATCATTAAAAAATGTCATTAAGGTGTTACAAAATTCGTTAGAAAGGCAGTGCAAGGAAAGAGAGTCTGGGGGACTTGTTAGCGATCTAAGCAGGGAAAAAAGTGTTCCAGAGTTCCCCTTGTTGGAAGAAATTAGGGCAGTAAAATAGGCAGCTTTAGCATGCCGTATGCTGCCCCTATAGTGATGCATATGGCTAAAATACATTTCTTTATGAACATTAAGACCTGTTTTCTTGTACAGCCGTTCCAACTGCCGACCTTTAGATTTTAAAATGCGCAAAGTTGGTGTAAACCATGGGGCAGTGTGTGTAAATGAAACTGATCAGGTTTTGAGTGGGGCTACCGAATTCAAAATGTCCAGAAGTCCTTAATTATAAAAGTTAACTAAATCTGGCGAAGAAATAGTTTGTAATGATTCCACAAGTATATCAGTGCCTAATTGAAAATTATCCATGTTGATATTTTTAAGATTCCTGAAAGTTATTACTCGAAGAGGTTTAATGGTGTAGACAGTAAGAATCATATTAAATGTAAGGAGAAAATGATCTGAAGAGGGAAATTCTTCCGCAGTACAGTCATTCGGAGTAAGTCCAATATAGCAAATCAAATCCAAGATATGTCCTTTGAAATGTGTCGGGGTTTCCATAAACTGCTGAAAGTCAAAGTTATCAAGGCAAGAAATAAAATCTCTGGTCGCCGAGGACTTACTGTTATCCAAATGAATGTTAAAATCACCCATTATTATTATGTTCGAAGATAACGACAAATAAGCTAAAAAAGCAGAAAAGTCATTCAGAAACTCTTTGTTGAATTTAGGAGGACGGTAAATAGTTGCAACAATGGTGGGAATAGAGCCAGGTAGTTGACAGACAAAAAACTCAAATGAACCATAGGAAGAAACTGTCAGCGGCGTAACTCGCATTGTCGAGGCTAGATATATGAATGAGTATCCCACTGGTTTAATTGAAATAATGTGTAAATGTTGGGTTCGTGAGCTGGTGGTCGGTGGCTTTCTTTATTGCAGCCGTGTCTGTCTTTATCGAATGTACCAAACCCCTGTTCCTATCTTTTCCTTTTCATTCCCCACGTAACCAACCACTACAAAATAAAAGTCTTCGTATTCGCTACTGCTATGCTACTGTTCCCCCACATGTTTAATACATGCTTTAATGCATTTCATTGCAAAAATGATATCAAGTATGTATCTTAGTTTTCTAAAAATGTTCAGAGAGTTGTAATATCACAAATTTAATGTATTCTGTGTGGCAATCACTTTATGCGTGCTGCTGTCTGCGTAAGAGAAAGCCCATTTAAGAAGCAATTAGCGACTGGTTCAGGGAACACTTAGAATATGAAGCATTTAATGTGCTACTTAAGTTATGATGGGGTTTGAGAAACTCTAGTAAATTAAACATCGATCTTATGATGAAGTTTACAACATTCAATTTTAATGACAAAATAAACTTAGGTTAACAGAAATTTTGAGATTAAAGCCACCAAATAGTAAGTTTTTCCTTGCCTACATATTTCACTGAGGAAATTTTGCATTTGCTTAAATTCTTATTTTTTTCCACATGCTTTTGCCATTGTCTTTTAATAAAAAATTGAATAAAGGGGCTATTTATATTGATTTGCATATTCAAATATGTGAAATTCATGGATGAGTTGGGGTGGGACTTTAGGTGTGTGCATTTGCATTAAAATTCACATTGATTGGGATTTATAAAGGGGAGCTTTTGTTTATGCACAGGTTTATGCATCTGAATTGTGCTTATGCACATTTCTAGTTTTGTCCATACACCATGTTTTAGTGTGAATTCTACACACAGCATTATACATGAGGTCCCTGGTCTGTGAAAAAAATGTGGTACTGTGAAACTTTTTATTGTGTTCAGTAAAAATTACCCTGCATTTAATTTAATGTTTTTGCTTCAAGACTTTACAATGTGAATACCAGTTTTTACATAATGTAAAAAAAAAACTATATAGTTGACTTTGATTTAATAGCAAGTCAAGACACCAACATTAGTACATTTACAAAGTCAACTTTCTTTGTCTGTTTCTTGAACTCAGTTTATTCTTTGTTGCCTATGATTTATAACCCGCAACAGAAAAAATTTAAAATTCAACTTCTAAACCAAATACTTTATTGTTAATTAAAACTCTTTATTTTTTAGGGAGATCAGCAACTGTTGTATCCTTTTGTTTTATACCTTTTTATGATAAATTTTAAGATGCTTATCTAACTATAGTTTTTGATTTCAGCAGCTGTCTACAGTATGTTAAGTATAAACTGGAGGCCTTCCATCTTCCAGACCTACAGTTTTGATTGATGTTTAAAACTATGTAGTATGCTTAGTTGTTTAATTCAAATGAATAATGATATGAACCTTTTGAGGTGACAGAATTTTAAATAAGAATTCCGTTTTAGTTGAAATACTGTATATAAAAATCATGGTTTTAACCTTTCATTTCATGTTAAGAAATCGATACAAACTGTATTTGTTGACTCAGTAACACCTTGAAAGTTTTTTTATGCACAGCCACATAAAAAATCCACTTTTTTTCTCAATGATGGCATGGGGTTAATTTCAATAAAGTTTTATAATATACTGCATTGTTTGTGTTTGCCCCTGTCCACTATTACTGTAAATTTATGACACTATACTGAATAATATCAATCAATGGACAGCCATTTAGTCAAAACAAAAAGTCGTAACCAGGAATTTGGCGCTATTGGCATCTCTTAATGGAATTGCTTACTAGCTGGGCTAGCTATGGAAATAATCCACACCGTATTCCTTGCTTTGTGCTCTAGTTAAATTTACCTACTGTCAATCTGCCAGCTATCATGAGGTCCACCAGTCACTAAAGATTTGGTCCAATTTGTAGAGCATATTTTAAAGCAAAGATGCCTTTACCAGCTGTGCTTACTGTGCATTATATATAATAACCATATAAGCCATCCTTCTGTAAGCTATTCATTCTTCAAAATATGTAAATCACTAAGTATCCAGTCTTTTAGAGATGTTTATATAGACAACTGTTATGCTTGTTTTGAACTGTTATCTCAAAAACGACTGTAGTAACATAACAATCCCTTATCTTTTTTATGTACAAGTTAGAAATTTTGTGAAAAATAATATCCCTTTTCCTCATCATAATTCAGTCTCTGATAACATGTTATGTCATTACTCCCTGCCTATGTAAGATGGCTACTCCCTGCTTTTAGTCTCCAATGTTTGTATTAAAATAATAATACTGGTAGTGAAGAATTGTGATTATTTCTAGTTAGCGAAAATTGTCTTGTTATAGTTAGAATCGCTCAGTCTTGTTTCATGACTGCGTTTCCTGTCTCGTACTTTGGTTTTGTTGCTGATTTTTTGATCTTTTGGTATGGCCAACAGCTGTTCCTCTGACTGTTTTTTTTTTTTTTTGTTTAAGCCTTTTCTTGTTCTGTTATCTCCTGATCTTCCATCTAAAACTCTCCTGTAACTAAACTACAGTAATCCCTCCTCCATCGCGGGGGTTGCGTTCCAGAGCCACCCGCGAAATAAGAAAATCCGCGAAGTAGAAACCATATATTTATATGGTTATTTTTATATTGTCATGCTTGGGTCACAGATTTGCGCAGAAACACAGGAGGTTGTAGAGAGATAGGAACGTTATTCAAACATTGCAAACAAACATTTGTCTCTTTTTCAAAAGTTTAAACTGTGCTCCATGACAAGACAGAGATGACAGTTCAGTCTCACAATTAAAAGAATGCAAACATATCTTCCTCTTCAAAGGAGCAAATAAATCAATAGGGCTGTTTGCTTTTAAGTATGCGAAGCACCGCGGCACAAAGCTGTTGAAGGCGGCAGCTCACACCCCCTCCGTCAGGAGCAGAGAGAGACAGATAAAAAAATCAATACGTGCCCTTTGAGCTTTTAAGTATGCGAAGCACCGTGCAGCATACTTAAAAGCTGCACACAGAAGGTAGCAACGTGAAGATAATCTTTCAACATTTTTAGACGAGCGTCCGTATCGTCTAGGTGTGCGAACAGCCCCCCTGCTCACACCCCCTACGTCAGGATCACAGATAGTCAGCGCAAGAGAGAGAGAAAGAAAAGTAAGCTGGTTAGCTACTCAGCCATCTGCCAATAGCGTCCCTTGTATGAAATCAACTGGGCAAACCAACTGAGGAAGCATGTACCAGAAATTAAAAGACCCATTGTCCTCAGAAACCCGCGAAGCAGCGAAAAATCCGCGATATATATTTAAATATGCTTACATATAAAATCCGCGATGGAGTGAAGCCGCGAAGGGCGAAGCGCGATATAGCGAGGGATTACTGTATACCTTTTTTCAACAGAATGGAAATCGGCAGTTCAAAAAAAATAGTCTTCCTCAATTTATGCAAATGCATACTACAGTATATTGCAGCTAAATATACATCTGTTATGTTATTGCCAGAACTCCATCCTTGTATTTAGTTCATTTAATTTTTGTTATTCTTTGTGAATTATTTTGTTATGTTTTATTCAAAATATGTTTTTCTTTTAAGTTGGTTTAAGTTATCATCCTGTCCTTTTGATGCTTGTGGTGGCTCATGCTTCTGTTGTGCAGTTTCCCTTTTTTGATTTCCTGTTACTACATGGATTTGATGGTTCCTTAACCATTATAACTAGAATTTTGGGTTTTGGTTGTTAAAGATTTTTTTTGTTATTTATGGATTGAAATAGTTTGTTTTAACTTATTATATTTTTGTTGAAGTTTTGTTGTCTTGATCTTTTTGTGGTCTTTGTCTTTTGGACTTTTTTTATCAAATACTAGGGGGCTCTATCCCCTGCTTGCTTTGCTTGCCAACTCCTAGGTTTGGTCCTGTGGAAATACAATTTAAAGTGTTTTTTTTCATGTGAATTGCTACATATGCATTATTTTCACTTTTGATTTTAAAACTTCAGTAAAAACAATATTTGGAATGAACTTTTCTTCAAGATCACATTGAATTTTGATGCCTTGTTTGGTCTTACAGCGTTATAATGCAACATATAACTGGGCATGAGTGAATATCGTATCTTTGTCTCTTATAAATAAACTGACTTTTTCAAATATTTGTCCTTGTGATTTGTTAATTGTTATTGCAAAGGCTATTCTCACTGGAAACTGTTTAATATGAATGGCATATCAAGATCTCCTTTTTGCCCGAACACCGTTTCGAGTTCATTCAATTAAAAAAAGACTTTCTGTTAAAACAATACACTTACGAAAGTGGGAATAACCAGAGCCGACGTAGCCAGTGGCATTGTTCTCAAGTAGCTGCGGATTTCTGGCCATTGACGTCATTGTAAGAAATAAATCTGGCCGACCGATAGTTCTGGATGTTGCCATTGCATCATGATATAACTGTTGCAATGCTCTTGGACTACCTTGATATGATGATGGTAATATTACTGCTTTACCTATTTTGAATTTGTCTGAACTATTGATATTTGAATATTGGATTTTGAATTTCCGTTCTGCTTGATTCAATTTAATAAAAAGAGGTGATTAGCTGCGACTTTTACATACGCATTAATAATATAATGTTGCCATAGGTGTTGAGATGATAGAAGTGGGTTACATACATGGGAACGTATCGCTAATTTTGACCCTAAATATTGTGTGGGTGTTATTCTTTTTTCTGAATGTGTTTGTTTCATATTGTACAACCATCCTGTTTCGTCATCTGGGAAAAGCAAAGGAAAGAGTAAAAGGTCGGCATGTGGCGATGTATTTGACATAAATAATGAATCATGCTTTGCCTTTGCATATACACGAATATCTACTCTGTCATTAATATCTCTGTGTTTCAAAATTATTATTGCTGACAATTCGTCACATGTGGGTTTATTATAAATGCGACTGTGATCTTTCGGATTCATATAGAAATCCAAGAAAATTTCTTTGTCTGTGTTTTGCTGATAAATTTTGTGTAAAGTGCGATAGGTTTGGACGTATGGATTTCGCTGTATAATTTCTATTACATCGGATCATTTAACTCTTTTGAATCTATGTTGCATCGCTTCCCCATGATCATAAAGATACACCTGACCAAATTGTGTTTTTTTCTAAATTAAACTTGTCGTAGCTGTAATTGTTGTGGGAACACAGATTCTCATAGTGTATGGTCCATTATTGTGTAAATCTACATTGTTTGCATTGAATGATGCTAATGCGAAAAGATTATTGTAGACGCGTATATTTTTTTTTTTTAATATTTTTATTTTATTAATTTTCATTGTAATCATTCCATACAAACAGATCAATTTATAACCCAACAAATTTGAAGACAAATCAAACCCCACCACTGAGAAGGAGAGCTTAGCTAAAGGAAAATTGCTTTAAGCTTTTTAATAAGGCAACATTAGACAAAAGAAGGGGAGAAGTAAAAATCTATATAAATAAGAGATGGAGAAGGGAGTTAAATGCAATAATAGTTAATTCTCTTATTCTAAAATAATATTGATTAAATCCTGCCATGTTTTGAAAAAATTTTGTACAGATCCTCTAACTGAAAATTTGATTTTTTCCAGTTTCAAATAATATAAAACATCGGTTTCCCACTGACTTATAAGAGGAGAATTAGGATTCTTCCAATTTAACAAAATAAGTCTGCGTGCCAAGAGTGTAGTGAATGCAATCACCGTTTCCTTGTCCTTCTCCAATTCCAGTCCATCTGGAAGGACACCAAACACAGCTGTTAGTGGGTTAGGAGGGATTGTGATACTAAGGCTGTCTGAGAGGCACTTAAAAATTTTTGTCCAAAATGATGTTAGTTTGGTGCAGGCCCAGAACATGTGACCCAGTGAGGCAGGAGCTTGGTTGCAGCGCTCGCAGGTTGGATCCTGGCCTGGAAACATTTTGGACAGTTTTAAGCGAGACAGATGAGCTCGATATATAATTTTTAGTTGAATAATTCTATGCTTTGCGCATATAGAACTCGAGTGAATTCTCTGCTTTGCTACCTTCCACTCCTTTTCTGATATATTGATTAAGAGATCTTCTTCCCAATGTCCTCTTGGATCTTTGAAAGGTAGGGACTCTAATAAGATTTTATATATTGCGGAAATAGTGTTTGTTTCCTCGGAATTGAGTATTTTTTCCAGCATTGTGGAGGGTGCAAGGTGGGGGAAATTGGGCAATTTCTGTTTAACAAAATTTCTAATTTGAAGATAGTAAAAGAAATGTGTAGCTGGGAGGTTAAATTTTGAACGTAATTGTTCAAAAGATGTAAATATGTTGTCTATATAAAGATCTCTGAGCATTTTAATCCCAAAACTTTTACAGGTATTAAAAACTGGATATACTTGCGAAGGTTGAAAGAGGTGGTTCTCTTGCAGAGGTGCCACTGATAAAAGATTTTCCATCTTAAAATGCTTCCTAATTTGGTTCCATATTCTGAGTGAGTAAAGCACAATTGGGTTATTAGTATATTTGCGATAACTTTCATTTATTGGAGAGCAGAGCAGGGAATATAAAGAAGTACTACAGGATTTTACTTCTATTGCGGACCAAGCCTGTGTATGTTCATTTATTTGTGTCCAGGTTTTTATGGCTTGTATGTTTGCTGCCCAGTAATAAAACTGAAAATTAGGTAAAGCCATGCCACCTTCTGCCTGAGGTCTTTGTAGGGTCGCTCTTCGGATACGTGGGTGTTTTGAGTTCCAAATGAATGAGGTTATTATTGAATCTAACTGTTTAAAAAACGATTTATTGATATATATTGGAATGTTTTGAAATAAAAAGAGAAGTTTAGGAAGGATATTCATCTTAACAATGTTAATTCTTCCGGCTAGAGTGAGATGAAGGGTTGACCATCTATGCAAGTCTTGTTTAATTTTTTCCATACAGACGCCAAAATTTTGTTGATAAAGAGCTTTATGTTTACTTGTGATATTTACCCCTAGGTATTTAAACTGATCTGCTATGGTAAAAGGTAGGGTGTCTAATCTAATATTATATGCTTGTGAATTCACTGGAAAGAGTATACTTTTATTCAGATTAATTCTAAGACCAGATATCTTTTGAAATTCTGTTAGTGCTGTTAAAACAACAGGGACAGTGTTTTCTGGGTCCGATATATATAAGACCATATCATCTGCATATAGAGAAATTTTCTGTTCCAGTCCTTCTCTGACAATCCCCTTTATCTGATAAGAATTTCGGCAGTGAACCGCCAGTGGTTCAATAGCGATTGCAAACAACAGTGGCGACAAGGGACATCCTTGTCTGGTACCACGTTCTAGTTTAAAGTAGTCTGAGCAAATGTTATTAATACAAACTGAAGCTTCTGGACTGGTATACAGTAGTTTGATCCAAGCACAAATATTCGGGCCAAACCCAAATTTCTCCAATGCAGTGAAAAGGTAATTCCATTCGATCATGTCAAATGCCTTTTCTGCGTCTAATGATAGTAATATCTCTGGGGTGTTTGATTTTGCTGGTGAATATATAACATTAAACAAGCGTCGGAGATTTGAAGATAGATGTCGGCCTTTAATAAATCCAGTTTGATCTTGTGATATTACCGAGGGCAGCACTTTCTCCATCCTTCTAGCTAGGATTTTTGAGAGTATCTTAACATCATTATTCAGGAGTGAAATTGGTCTATATGATGCACATTGTAACAAGTCCTTATTTTGTTTAGGAAAGACGGTGATTAATGCTTGTCGAAATGTTTGAGGTAGTATTTGGTGGTCTTTAGCTTCTGTAAATGTTGCCAATAAGTGTGGAGCTAGCTGAGTGGAGAATTTCTTATAAAACTCTACGGGGTAACCATCAGGGCCTGATGATTTCCCGCTTTGTAGTGACTTTATAGCGTCTAATAATTCTGTTAGCGTTAGAGGTTTATCCAGTTCCTCAGCACTTAAAGCATCTATTTGTGGTATTTGTGAATTATCCAGAAATGCATTAGATTGCGTGTTGTCTTCTTTGGGCTCAGTGGAATATAAAGACTTATAGTAATCTCTAAATGTGTGCATTATTTTATTATGGTCGATGATTTCTTCTCCATTCTTGTTGGTGATTACTGGTATTGCATTGTGAACTTCTTGTTTATGAATTTGTTGAGCTAAAAGCTTATTAGCATTCTCTCCGTGTTCATAGTAATGCTGTCTAGACTTATAAATAAGTTGTTCAGTTTCCTTAGTTGTTAAGATGTTAAGTTCTGTATGCAGGGCCTGCCTTTTCCTGTGAAGAGCTTCACTTGGACGCCTGGCTTGTTCTTCATCTATTCTAGTAATTTCATTTCTTAGCTCTGACACTTTCTTGGTTTCTAATTTATTTCTATGGGAAAGATATGAAATAATCTGGCCTCTTAAGAAGGCCTTTAGAGTTTCCCAGAGTGTTCCTGCAGAAACCTCTGTGGACGTGTTTGTCTCTAGGAAGAAGCTGATTTGTTTGGATATAAATTCTGTGCAGTTCTCGTCTGCCAATAAAAGAGGGTTAAGACGCCATCTGCGAGGTGAGTGTGAGGGGCTTAATGATTTTAGCTCCAAGACTAGAGGGGCATGGTCAGAGATAACAATTGTGTCATATTTGCATGATTTAATTGTAGGCAGGAAATTATTATCTATAAAAAAATAATCAATTCTTGAGTAGCTATAATGCACTGGTGAGTAGAACGAATATGTTCTTGAGTTTGGGTTAAGAAAACTCCAGGGGTCTGATAAGTTGTGATCATTTAAAAACTGTGTAATTATCTTTGCAGTATTAGATGTTGTCCCCCCTGTCACAGGAGTCCTATCTAAGAGTGGATTTAAAACACAATTAAAGTCCCCAGCCATTATAATTTTATGAGTGTTCACATTGGGAATGGATGCAAATAGATTTTGCATGAATTCCTTATCATCAACATTGGGTGCATAAACATTTATCAAAATCATTTTACTGTTATATAAGTTGCCCATGACCATCACATATCTCCCTTCAGGGTCCGACACTACCTCTGATGCTACAAATGGAACTGTTCTATGTATGAGAATTCCCACCCCTCTAGTTTTCTTTATAAAGCTAGAATGGAACATTTGGCCATTCCAGTCTTTTTGTAATCTGAACTGATCCTTGGTTAGTAAGTGGGTCTCCTGTAGAAATACTATTTTAGCATTTAAGCCTGTTAGGTGAGAGCATACTTTCTTTCTCTTTAATTCGTGATTCAGGCCTTTAACATTCCAGCTCACAAAGTTAACTGTCCCATCATGGAGACATTGATTCTGAGTTTTTAATGTCATTTATAGTTTTAATTGGTAATATGGCAGTTTTAATCTTAGTTTCAAGATTCCCCATGAGTTATTGCATTTTAGCCTATTGTTGCATTGATATTTATAATTATAAGAATTACAAGAATAGATTAGATATAACCTGCTCTCCTTCTCTCCCCCCTTTATCCCCCCACCCCCCCCATTTTGCCTCCCCACATGAGGCTAGATCCCACTTCGCGATGTTCCAGTCCTCTGACATACGAAGAGACAGAGCACGTCCAAAACAAAACAAACCCCACCCTGCAGCGGCGTTACAGAATTAAAACAGAGATATCTTTTGCAGTTAAATTCTTAATACTATCTGCCGAAAATGTTCTCATTAACAATATTTAAGCTTGAAGTAATCTTCAGCGCTTTTAAGTTAAGATATTAAGATTAAAAAAAAAAAAAAAAAAAAGGAAAAAAAAAACAACCCAGGGAATGATTTTAAAAACTAGTCTAGGATAAACCTGGTAATTCCTACTGTAATAGTATAATGGTAATTGTATAAATAGTAGAACAAGCAATAAACCAAGGGTATGAAGTTAAACAGTCTACTTTAAGGTATAGTAAAATAAAAAAAAAAAAAAAAAAAAAAAAAACGAATCCTACTTTAACCCCTTCACCGCCCTCTGCCGGATATATCCGGCACCGCTGTTTTAATGCTAACGCCATACTGCCGGAATTATCCGGCACATTTGCCTGTGGTTATATGAATGCCTGGCAAGTAGTATAACTGACGGTTTGGCGTGGGTATTATTACTACGTTGTATTTCGACAAGTCTGTGGTTGTTTTGGCCGGTCATGTGACGTGATTCGCATGTAACAGCTGTGAATATGGCGAAACGTAAACTGACTTCAAGTGAGGCTTTGCAGGCGATTTTGGACAGTTCTGATCATGATTGTAGCAGTTCTGAAGAAGATTTTAGTGACAGTGATGAGCAGCAACGTGCGCTGCATGATATTGTGAATGAAGACGCATCGGATGACGGCGCTGAGTGGGTGTATCCCCAGCATCTCAGCTGGGCTGCTGCCCGAGGTGAACTACCTTTTCTGCATTCGTTTGAGGGAACGTGTGGCTTTATTGTTGATGTAAACAATTACACTGCTGAGCAGTTTTATGAGCTGTTTGTGTCACCTGATTTGATCAGACATTTTGTTCATCAGACAAATCTGTATGCAGCACAGTTTATTGAGAAAAATCCCAATTTACCTCCACATTCCCGTGTTCGTGCTTGGTTTGACACTGATGAAAACGAAATGAAAAAATTCATTGGGATTTTGATGTTGATGGGAATAATCAGAAAACCAGATATTGAGATGTACTGGTCTACAGATCCTATGTATGCAACACATATTTTTGCAGCTGTCATGACACGTAACCGATTCTCTTTGCTGCTGAAATTCTTTCATTTGAATGACAACAGAAACGAGCCAGATAAGAAAGATCCAAACCGCGACCGCTTGTTCAAGCTACGTCCTTTGATTGATCATTTATTTGAAGCATTTCAGTTGCCCTACATGCCAGGACCGTCAGTTGCAGTTGATGAAAGTTTATTGTCGTGGAAGGGCCGCTTACAGTTTCGACAGTATCTACCATTGAAAAGGGCACGGTTTGGTATCAAGATGTTTTGCTTAGCTGAGAATTCAGGTTACATTTATAGATTTCGTGTATACACTGGCAACTTGCACAACATTTAGTGGTCAATACTGCTTGAATAAATGTAAAAAATGTAAAAAAAATGTAAAAAAGTAAAAAAACAAAAAATTGTTCAGATTTCGCCTGGCTTGGGGAATATTTAGGGAGTTGGCGGTTAAAGGGTTAATCACTTCCACATTTTCACACTCACGTCTATAACTGTATAACTCTGATTAAAACATAAACATATAACATATAAAGTCCAGATAAAAAAAAGAAAATAAGGGATGTATAATTATAATACCAGTCTCTTTAAACATGGATCCAGAGATCAGATCACAGGTTCTTCCCGTGCCTTGATAGAATACGGCTCTTTATTAACTTTCAAAAAAGTGTCGGAAACAGCTTCTTTAGTTCTTTTTCAGCTTCTTCTTTGCTGAAGAAAATATAATGTCGATCTTGAACTTCCACTTTCAGTTTGGCAGGATACAAGAGGCTGTATTTGATATCGGCTTTCCGTAGCATCCTTTTAATGTCGATGTAGGATCTGCGTTTTGCAGCTGTTGATGGTGAGAAGTCGGGGAAAAATACGAATAAGATTATTTTCGAATATAATCTCTTGCTTGTGTCTGAGAAGTGCCATCACATCAAGCTTACATCTTAGTCGCTCGAAGCGGACAATAAAAGACCTAGGTTTAAAGGCACTTGGTATCTTTGTGCGATAAGCCGTGGCTATCTCAATGTCGAGTTTAAAGTCATCTCCAATTATTTTAGACAGTAATTCTACTGCAAATTTCACTGGGCTTGAGCTTTCTCGTTTCTCAGGTATACCCTCAATTCTTATATTATTTCTTCTGCACCCATCCTCCAGGGCTGCAAGTCTGTCTCCAAGTTTTTTTGCATTCCGAGTTCGCAGCTGTGGCTTTTTCATCGGCGTTAGATGCCAGTTGTTCCGCTGTTTCCACTCGAGCCGTGAGTCCCCTGCTTAACGTCTTCCAGCTGATCTGAAACGTCATTAATATGATCATCAAGCCTTTTCAGTTTGGAATTAGTTTCTTCAATGTGTTCCACTAATTTCTCCAACATAGCTTTAAAGTTCACGTCAAAACGTTTAAATAAACGCGTTTCCTTATCTTTGTTATCCTTCTTGAGCTCAATGGCCACCTTCTTAAGATCATTTGTGTTATCTTTCTTAACCTCCTTCATGGCCGTAACCATGGCAGTGGACTGTGTAGCGATCATCTCTTTCTGTGTAGCGATCATCTCTTTCAGTTCGGACAGTTCGCTTCGGCTTTCGTGCTCCGCAAGTGAAAATGCAGCACCTGTTACAGGCTCGCGATGAGTAGATGAGAGCACGTCCTGCAGAGCCCTTTCTAGTCTCGAATGATCCTCAGAAATCGGCGATCCATCGCGACCTATATCACTTGCGCCTTCGCTCCCATTTTCACTCTCGACTGGAGACGATACAATGGAGCGGGGTCCCAGGAATTCTGCGCTCTCGTCTGCCTGTTCCAGGTCAGTCTCCGTGAGGCCATACCTTACACTTGCACTCAGGCCAGAAGTCTGTCCGGACTTTGATGCAGCTTTAAGTTTCTTTTCTGGTTCTTTCTGACTTTTCTTCTTGTTACTCATGCTTGTATATTGTAGTGGAACTTCCTTGGTCGGGTTAAATACAGGATACCTCTAAATAATATGAAATACGTGGGAAAATAAAGCCACTGCTAGCGGAGCTCTGCTTCAGACGTCCATCTCCTATAAACGGACGCATATATTTTGCCTGTAGTGTTTGTGGATTGCACTTTCACCAAACAACAAATCTTTTAATTCTTGCAGAAACGCCTCATCATTGGGAAGCAGCAGTACTTTTCCCTGATGGCAACATGAATTAGATGATCTACAAGTCTCCGACTTAAAGTTTAAAGCCTTACAATATCTACATACTTCCGACATATCACCTATGTCCATATATTCATTCTCTTTTCGCTGTTCCATTATTTCACCTAGTAATAATTTCCATTTGTTTGCGCGAATGCGATCTGTAGTCTCTTTTGTTTGACATTTTCAAATTTTAGTACTCATATTTTTGAACTTGCTCTGTGTGTATATCACACCATGGTTTTTTGACCCCATTTGGACCAGCAAGGTTTTCAATTCTACTTGTTCCGGGCTGATTATTACTTTCCTTGCCTAGGTCACCGTCTCACAGGAACATGCTTCCAATTCCACTGCTTTCATAATCTGTAATCAGCTCTGCATGTGTATGGCGCCAACATTTTTTAACGTCTGTATGAAGTTCTACTGTGTCTTTTACTCTTTGTCTTTTATTTCTGACCCCATTTGAACCTGCAACATTTTTCATTCCACTTGTTCCCGGCTGATTATTACTTTCCTTGCCTAGGTCACCATCTCATGGGAACATGCTTCCAATGGATGTCAGTATGACATGTGTCACGGGAAGTGAAAGTGTCTCTGCCTCTCTGAAGTGTCTCTCTTCAGAAGATCACATCTTGTCGCAAGATTTTTTTTTTATAATAGAGAGTTATGACATTAAATAATGAATAGTGCTGTTTCTTTGGGTCATGGGAATTACAGTTCCCCTCTCTCTTGTAAATATATTCATTTCACTTCATGTTTGTACAGTGCTTTTCACTGAATGCAGGTGCAGAGTGAAAGTAAAATGCAAGTATAAATTTGACAAATTACTAAATACAGAATTACTACAAATAAAGACACAGATTTAAACAAACAGGAAAACAAAGTAGTTTGAAACCAATTAACATAAATTAAAAACAACAATATCTGTCCATTAAATAACATGTAGGCCTCATGCCTTTTTAAATTTCACCCTTAGGCATCTTTGAAGGATTGAAGCCATTTTCAAGTAGTAGGCTCTGAATCACAAACAACATTGGGTACATTTATCTAGTTTAAAATGGCCTGAAATGTATCCACAACAAAATCGGCTTTGTGAACGCTCTCAGAAAGTATATGTTTTCGGAGCAATCTAAACTTGGACCTTTTATGTTCAATTTTTTGCACATGTTTTAGACTGGCTTGAATCTAAAATCACTTCCAGCCCCTTTACAGCAGTCTTTGGAGTAACATTTAATGGGACAACATCATCTAAGGTAAAGCCAACTGTCATATCCTTTAATACAGGGGTAGGCAATCTCGGTCCTGGAGTGCCACAGTATGTGCAGGTTTTTGTTCCAACCCAGTTCCTTAACGAGAACTCAATTATTGCTGACGAAGCACATATTGCTTAAGTGACATTTTAATGCTTCATTTTAGTGGTCTCGCTTGTTAAGGTTCTCCAACCTTAATTGCTTATTTCAATCTTAAACTGCTGCATTCAGTGTTTTAATTGCTCCTTATTAGCAATAAGATGTAAAACAGGGGTAGGCAATGTCGGTCCTGGTGAGCCGCAGTGGCTACAGGTTTTCATTCAACCCAATTGCTTAATTAGAAACCAATCATTGCCAATCTCAGACCTTATTTAATTTTATGGCTTGTTAGTCTGTGCAATGTAAGGCTTTTATATCGTAGATTTTTTCCTTTCCAAGGATATCATCCAAATGATTTGAAGCCTAAAACAGATCATTTTCAGTCTGTCACATTTTTCTATTAAGTGTTTTATTAAATCAAACCGTGCATGATGAACACACACAGATGTAATTGGAAAAAAGCTAGCTGGAGAACTGCTGGCTGCTTTGTCTTTTACATCTTATTGCTAATAAGGAGCAATTAAAACACTGAATGCAGCAGTTTAAGATTGAAATAAGCAATTAAGGTTGGAGAACCTTAACAAGCGAGACCACTAAAATGAAGCATTAAAATGTCACTTAAGCAATATGTGCTTCATCAGCAATAATTGAGTTCTCGTTAAGGAACTGGGTTGGAACAAAAACCTGCACATACTGTGGCACTCCAGGACCGAGATTGCCTACCCCTGCTTTAATACACTGCATAAAGACTCATTTTGCTTAATTGGAAGAACCTACTCCACCTCTCACAACTCAGTGGGAAAGTGCTTACATGTTTTTTCTTAAAGTGTTTGCTTTATCTTTGTTGTTGTTTTAATATATATTAGGAATTGCATTAAACCTTTTCTGCCATATAGCTCTCAGATGTGGGGAGGGGAAAGATTTTGTGTGTTTCTTTTTAGTTTTGTTTTTCTTTTTAGTATTCATAATATCGTTTTTGGAATGCAATGGATGCACCATTGTAGTGTTCATTTAACTAAATTGTGTTACTGTATGTGCTTTGTTCTCTTACATAACAGAAGATTTCATAGGCCCTTCAATTATGGCTGATCATCTAGGTCCTTTAGGAACCACAGTACTACTATTTACCAGAGTCCTTGGATACTCTTCTCATGCATCTTTGGTTACCACTGTAACAAAAAACATTCAAACATTTGTGTTAAATTTACCCTTCTGCATCTGTGTCCTTATGTTCCTGTTGAAGAACACATTTTAAATTAATGCATCGACTTTGTATACTATTTCCATTCCTAATGGTAAACACTTCAATTGAATTGGTTCTTAATTACCATTTGTTTAAACTGAAAAGGTTCAGTTTCTTCAGTCTTTTCTCATAGCTTGCAGTCCTGGAATCAGGCCAGCCTTAGTTTTATTTTTTTATTATTATTATTATTTTCTATCTTTTATTGAAGCATGTAACATTCCGTATAATCAAGTTAAACTTAAAACTAAATTCAGTTCAACCCTCACCCATGAGAAAGAGAGGAAGGCCAACAGCCAGATTAAAACTTTTGAGAGTAGTATAGGGGGAAAGGAGTCTTTCCCCCCCTTATAAATACTTATTCTATTATTATTATTATTATTGATTAGATCCTGCCAAGTTTAAAAAATATATATACAAGACAATTAGAGTTTGTCCTTCTCCACTTTAAGATCATCTGGGTGTACACCAAACACAGCTATTAATGGATTAGGAGTGATTGGGACACCAAGGCTGTCTGAGAGGCATTTAAAATTTTTGTCCAAAATGATGTTGATTTGGCACGTGCTCAAAACATGTGGCCTAGTGAGGCTGGAGCTCGATTGCAATAGAATGGACTTTAAAATGGTTTTATATGTTATAGAAATGCTGTCTGAGTCTTCAAGACTGATCAATATTTCTTCTGGGATAGAAATATGTGGGAGGTGAGAAAATCCGGCAGATTTCATTTAGCAAAGTTTCTAATTTGGAGATAGTGGAAAATTGTGTTGATAGGAAGGTAAACTTGGAGTGTTCGTAGGATGCAAAGACGTTTATATTTATACAGATCTCTAAATGAATTAATCCAATACATTTTCCAAACATTAAAAACTGTGTAAGTTTGAGAGGGTGGAAAAAGGTGGTTATTATGTAGAGGGGCCACAGATAAAAGCTTCTCTAACTTGGAAGTGCTTCCTACAATTGTTCCATATTCTGAGTGAATGAAGGACAATTGGGAGGCCATCTGTAGTTTTAAACAAAACTTTCTGCACTGCTATCTCTTTTTTTGCTATAGAGACTAGCACAGTAAACACAATTTTTCAGATAATGCCAGACTAGTGGTCATATAGCTTAACTACAGCCTCACTTGACTTGGTTTACATTTATAGGCCAACGTCCTATTATTAACCTTAATGAGTTTTATACATTTCTGAATGTAGATAGTGATGGGTCCCCTATGACTCATCAATTCTTTGCATAAGGTATATTTTCAAATTTCATATTCTATGTTGTGTATTCAAATCTAACATGTTTATTTCTTATGTGTAATACTTTACATCCATTTGCTTTAAATTTCATTGTCAAAAATGTGCCCAAATCTGAGTTCTTTCCAAGTCCATTTGTAATAATTTGGCTTATTCTATATGATCTTCCTATTGTAAGTATTAAGGAATGAAACAGCTTCAGGACCTTTATGAACATAAAGGATAGTAACCTACTTCAACACGTTAATGTAAGGAAATAGTCTGTTAGGATGTGGCTTAGTTTAACAGCTTGTTTATTCAAAGAGTCTCACAGTTTTAGAAGTTGGACAGCAATATAATTTTAAGCCTTTGATGTACAAATGTACATAACAATCTGTTTATGTAATCAAGTTGCTCTTTTGTGGTTAAATACTGTATTTTAGATAAGACTTTTTAAATCAGGCAGGACAATGCACGATGGCACTGTGCTGCTACTTCCAAAAATATCATAATTAAAATATAATCATGGTCCAAATGAGTATCACAACCACATTCTTAAAAGAATCATAAGGATTCATATTTTACTGCATTCAACAATTGGCATAGTCAGACAAAATCCTGACTCAAAGCTGAGTCAAAGGACCCCAACACTCTGTCGAAGGACAATGGCAAGACTGCATTGAATGAGGTAAGGGATTCTTTTTTACATATTGTTTTTTCAACAGATTGTTGTAAAGTGGTATACCAGGTGAGTTGTGGGAAGACTGGAAGTGTTGGACCCTATATGCATTAAAGTGGGAAATTCATATGATCAAAAATCAACAAGCATACTTGCAGTGGTTTTTGTTTTTTCTTCTAGCTTAAGAAAGATTTATAATGCTTAAGAAAAAGCAAGTAGGTAGGGTCTGGGAAAAGCAAATATACTTATGAAGGTGAACCTTTCACTAGTCTTTTTAGGGTTTAAGGAATGGTGAGTAGCTTCAGGTTTATGACGGGACCCTTTAGCTAGTCTAGATCAATAGCCGTGGCAGAACCTATGCAAAAAAATAAAATGAGAATATTACCCCATAGAATATTAGAGAGAGAGAGAGCGGAGGATTGCATGCATTAAATGGTAAATGAGCAAAATCAGTTACAGAAGGCATGTGAACAGATTAAACATTTAAAGAATTGTGTGTGGCCACTGCAAGAATGAAGTACTGCATTTAACTTTTATTTTCAACAACAGAGTCATTACCATTTTGACTACGATCTTTGGTTTATTATTTGGTTTTGATGCTATGGTTATATTGACAATTAATTATGACCCTTTTTCTGTCCCAGGATTTGATTCATTTCCCTGTCTTGTACATTTTCTGTTTTTCTCACTGTTCAGTTTGTGGTAGGGCATTAGCAAATGCCAGAGAATGGCACTGCAAAGTGGCATCTGTGTTGTTTTGCTCTGTTATCTCTATCAAGTTAAGGAAAGAAACTGTGCAAAAAATACAAGTCTTTAAATAAACTAATGGACAAAAGCTAGCCATGCATGTGTTTATAAAGGAATTGGTAAAGAAAAGAGAAAAAAAATTTACTAAAATGACAAATTTAAAAAACAGAGATGGGAACAAAGGGACAAATGGAAATCCATCACTATGTGCCTCCTAGCTGAAAAGAAATAAAACGCTGGTTGAATTAATACCTTAAGCAAAACAGTTATACAATGTATTAAATATTTGGAGAAAGTTAGGAATACTCATGGGTTTAAAGTACATTGTAGTTTTTCATTCTTTCATAAAATGAAAATAAAAATAAAGCTGGTTGGTAAAGATAGTACAAAAACAGCAGTGAAAGATCTGAATGACTGTTGCTAAAGACATTTTTAATAATTTTAGAATGTTTTGGTACAGTTGTTGACTGGAGAAGAACTAGTACATATAATAGATCAGATTAGATATCTTGATTGTCACATACACTGCGAGCCCATAGTGAAATTCATGTGTCACAATTACGGTGATGTGTAAATACATACAGTAAATAAATAAGAGTAGCAGAAGATAAAATGTATAAATAAACATAGTAAAGAAGTGTGAAAAAAGTAATCACACAGTACAATTGCACATAAGCCAGTAGGTGGATATGAAACTTACAGTATAAGATAATAAGGTTAGTGAACGTGTTTTGGAATTATAAGTGTATGGGTAGAAATTAAAGAATGACTAAAAGCCTGGTAGACAAGTTGGTTCCATCTACAGTTTAACAAAGTGGGAAACAGATAATGAAAGGAAATAGACAGGATAATTGTAGTTTTTGTAGCAAGTCTGAGCATTGGGATAAAGAATGTAGATGCAGGAGTGTCCAGTTACAAAAGATTTCAGAAGTGTAGTCAGGGTCCTTCGAGCCTCTTCATTTCTGTGAGAAAAGCATGAAATGTGTAAATGACACCAACCCACAATTTGGGGAGGAATTGCAATTAATGTATAAGCCCTGAAGATGCCCCCTACTCAAATTTGGGTGGGGTGTCCTTAAGCAATAGATCATTGCAAACAGCAAAGGGAATCAATGTTGGCATGCTTGATACCCCAATGATGTTTGACCCCAAACTTGTATAGCTGAATGCCCAGGAACCATCTAGAAACACAGGAGTTTGACTCCTTGTTCTTGGCCATCCACCCCTGTTACGGTGCATGGCCTGTAACAAGGGTAAACTCCTGTTCCAGATCTGTGAACGCTGATATTCACATTGTGTCTGATTTAATGCTTCAGTATTATAAAGGATTGACAAAAGCTGTTCAACATGTTTTTATTGTTTACACATTTTATTTTGATTTAAAAATAGTATTTTTAAATTATATGATGTTTGCACTGCCATTTTGTTTACTTCTGTATTTCACCACAATTTTCTGGATTTTTGAATTGGATGTGGCCCAGTTCTGGCAATAGCATGGTGCGGTGGTCATGTGATTTTCACATGCATCTTGTTATGATGTTATAAAGCTTCTAAAATATCTATCATGGTTGCACAGAACCATTATTGTTTGTTTCTAGGCAACCTTTGTGATTCTTCTGTGATGATATCTTGAACTTTTACCATTTATGTCAACCTCAGAAATGGGCCCAACCATACCATGAACTCCTTTGAGCTTGATGTGTCTACAATTTAAAGAGTTCACCAAAGTTTTTGTTTCTTTATATTTCAATCCTCACTAATAGCATTTGAGATGAATCATGTCAACCCTTTTATGACTCTTCAAATTGTTTATCAGAATTTGTCTGAGGTTCACTTTATCCCACTCCTTCCACAACTATGCCTTTATTTCAGGCACCGTTTCAGCTGTTACCTTCTTGCCCCACTAGTACATCTTGTTTTGATCCAGGGACTCTCCAGTTAATATTGTATGAAAACCCCCTTAACTCAATACGTTTTCTTACCACTTACAGTATGTCCTAAACGGATTCATGCTGTGCTGGTTTAGGCCAGCCTTCCTCCTGTCTTAGCTTTGTGCAGCCACCTCTTTTACCGAAGTCTAGAAAACTGTACATTCCAATACAGTAATCCTAACCACCCCTGTATTATAGGAGAGCTTCTTCCTGATGTCAGAATCAAATTCATCCTAATCAAAGGCTTCTATTATTCACTCTCAAGACAGCCTCATAGGTCCATTTTCCTAGATCTGTCCAACTAATGCACTGATCCCCTGAGCCAGCTCATCAAATAGTAAAGAGTTCACATTCCTATTTTTGTCCATACAGCTTAAGATCATATAACTTAATTACAAAGTGGATGATTGTTTTTTTGCCTGTGATAAATTTACATTTCTGTGTTTAAACAAATGAATATTACAGAAATCTATTAACAGTTAACAGTTAGGTTCCGATCATGAAGACCATTCCTCCTTATCACATGCCTTCAGGTGTCTCTGTTATCACACTACAGAATCAGTAGGTAGAACTCTTTCAGGCACTGTACCCACTATCTGAAATGTGCTACAATAATGTAATAATGTCACAAATTTAAGTTAAATACATAAAAAAGCTAACATTTAAGGTTTTATGTAGATGCAGCCAAAGTAAAGTTCAGTGCCTTTGAATAAGACGATATCAGTATTGCTTTTCTAATTACTGATTTACCATGCAGTTTTTTTTCTTTTCACCTGAAAACACGTAAATAATGACTAAATTATTAATAGACAAATGCTTGCACTCAATGTTGCCAGGATAAGCTTGAGATCCCCATGGCCCAATGCTAATAAAACAGGTTGTGAAAAAAGATTCAATGTGGTTTCTTACAAGAAAAATAATTAAAGTCTGACATGCAAGAAAGACATTCTAGAAGTGAAGATGGTAATTATGTAAGTGACCTGTCTTTTTGCAAGTTCCACTTCAATGGATTTAAATGAAAGATCATTTGAAAAAATGCATTAGATGGAGTAACTTTTTTGTGAATGTAACCGAAATTCAGATTACTTGCATTTCAAAATCAGAAATGCATAAGATGTTGCAGATCACTGTTTAGTTACGTTTTAAACACACGGTATCTTATCAATAAAACATTTGTTCTTTCATTCTCTCTACTGCTGTTCTTAATACAGATCAGTGCAGCAGTCTGGTAAGTGTTGCAAAGTTTTTAACACTTTTTTGTCTGCCCCACTGTATTTCGTTATTTGGCTTTACTTGCTGATGAATATCTAAACTTTGAAAAAGTTAATGTTTTTGTGTATTCATTGGCTATGTGCAGTACCAGTGAATTTGTCAGTTTAACTCTTATGAGGTGGCCCCGGCAACTTACTCCAAACATATGGTGAATGCAGTTTCAGCTTAAAGGTAGTTAAGCCACAATATGTTTTGCTGTTATGACTCAATGACATTAATAGTGCCAATTAAATATTTATTAACATGATGCTCTTTGCTGTTGAATATTTTTTTTTGTTTCTCCTTTCAGCACGTAGGAATTTCTTTGTGCCCTGTTTTATGTTTGCTTTTTAGAATCTATCCTTTAATGTTAAAAATGGATTTAACTGTTTGTGTAATGGTAAAGGTAATAACCGTTTTTTGTGAAACATTCTGTGTGGTGCTAACTGTGTCTCTGAAACTCACATGTTAAACTACAGCGTAGATTGTCACTGGTAATGGAATGAATGCCTTGTTTACTACAAGGCTTTTGGATGTGATTTTGAGAGGGATTTAGAAGAGTTTGAATTGAATTGAACTGTTTGTAGGTTCCACAGTCACTGTTGACAGCTGGCCACTTGTAACATATTGAATATCTACTTAACAATAGGTTATATTTTATTTATTTATATATTTTCTTCTCTTTTAAGGATGCTATCGATATCACCATTTTAGCCACATCTAATGGTAAACCAAGCATTATATTAGAAATTAAAACAAAGCACGAAATTGGCAGAACCTATAATTTAAGATCCCAACATTATTACAGAGCACAAGGGTTACTGCAGCAGTGTATTAAGTTTTACATTTTGGAAGAAATGTGTTGCTGTGCTTTTATCAGTTGTCTGCTGTTTAAAAGTCCATGTTGTAAGTAATGTTTTACCGTGTACTTTAAATATTTGTATTAGTACAAAAGCACATTTTGCTATATAACCATCATTTTGTTGTTGTCTATTTGAGTTGGACCTCAAGTTAAAGTGACAAAGTAATAACCTAATACAGTTCCCATAAGGAGAAAATTTCTCTTCAAGTATTTATCCCCTACAGACCTTAGAAATAACATTTCATATTTCAAAGTAATTTACTTCTAATAAAAAAAATGGAAGATGATTATGCAGCAGAGGTAATCTGTTCTGTTTAATTTTGTAGTGACCTTTATAAAAATAGGTTGGCCAAGTAATGGATAGCCTAAGCAAAATTTTTATATACGAGTATGTGTGATTAAAAAAAGAGAGAAATTGTTTTTTTAAATTGTATCACATGCAACAAATATATATAGAAGGAGCTTACCTAGAACATTATGCACTGGACCAGATATGGATTATAATTTGTATTTATTTGTACTATCTCAATGATGACATTTTGAATATGAATAAAATGACAGTTTTCCTTTACAGAGTTTTCCTAGCTTTCTTCTGTACCACTACAAATACTTTTCTTTTTAAATGTTGTCTATTTTGTATTTTACTTCTTGGCAACACTTTTGATGATCATTTATAAAAGTAAGTTATACCTTTTTTTAACTTGCAGTTAGGTATTGTGTGTTACATAGTATTTAATTGGTATAAATATAGATGCCTTGTAGAAGAATTAACCAAACCTCCTTGTGACTAACAGAAAATTCATTAAGGTGCATTAATTCAATATATGATAAACATACATTGTAGCTTCACAGCATTGCTGCAGATGCAGATAGATATTCATCAGTGGATGATATTCATCTTAAAGCCTCTTTTTCTATGTTGATCGGCATCAGTAGCTCATGGAATCCACAGGAAAAGGGATATCAGACAAAGGGGGAAATGGTGGGTTTCAATTGTTATTATTAGGTTTAAAAACGACTAGTTAGAAAATATTAATTAATGTGATACTGCTATATATTATAGGCCAGGTTTTAAGCTACCCTGATGGCAATTTGGCAGTGGACTTGGTCTTGCTTTTTATCATGATATTTGTGGAGGCAATCAGACTATACCTGGGTAAGTGTGAATAAATATGGTAACTCACCTGTAAATTATTGTCTTTTCCATATTTATTACTCACTTATAAAGTGTTACACCTACATTTTTATAAATTACAAAAGTTCAATAATATTAATATTTTATGACTTTTTTATTCATATTTATTCCTCTGCTGCTAACAACAATTCATACATTGACTGAATAGTTTAAGCCAGTTACAATACAAAGTAACTTCATCAGTTAAATTCATAAATATTCTGCATTGTTTTTAATGTTTATAAGAAAATTGGCCAAATACTATTAAATTGGTTATTATTGTTAGATTTTTTTTTAAATGAATGTCTTAGTGTCAACGCCTAGGATTAAATAACTGTTTCTGGTTTTCTTAAATGCAGTATGTTTTTTGTATTTAGGTTCAAAGGGCAATTTAAGAGAGGAGAAAGTTCCCATGGGAATTAGTCTTGCTCTCACATGTGGAAGTGCTATGCTTTCTGTTTACTTCTTGGTGTGGCAGACTTATGTTCTGAGGGCTGATATAATCATTAATGCTATCCTGTTAATCATCTATTGTCTGGAAAGTGTGCTTGACATCATAGCAATTGCTGCTTTTGCCAGGTGAGTGTTAAGAAGGGATTATTTTAAATCTTAAGTTTTTCACTGCAGTATACTGTATATCAGTATATACATGTTGTTTATGAGCAGAGACCGAACATAGTTGAATCCAGAAAAATCTCAAGATACTGAAATAATTTGATTGATTGTTATAAGGAATATTTGCACAGTGATGAATGTGGATGTTTGCACAAGTTGCCCCTGCAATGAGCTGTTGTCTCATCCAGGGCTGATGCATGCTTTGTGTCTGATCATTATCATGAATCAGGTTAAATGAGTGAAAACATGCTTTGCTCTGTTGCTAGTAAATACTGAATGTAATATAAATTAAATCTCTATCAAATAAGTAATCATTTCCTTTTTTTTACTTCTTTTGACAGTGCTTATGCATAGGGGGATTTTGAACAAAGGCAATATGGGTCAAAAGTTTCATAATAGTGTTTTGGCCAGTTCCAGTATGACACAGATCCATCTAAGATAAATTGATATTTGTTACCTATAATACTGTAAATATTTTCATAGACATATGTCAGATTACACTGTATAATTAGTACAGAGAACATATCTCATAAATAAGAGAGCTCAGGTTGTCTGCATTGCAACAGTAATTGGTTGGTCAGATCTGTCATTCATTAAATACGTTTAATTCTCTGTTTCTCAAAAAAAAAAAAAAAGGCATTTTCATCTAATGTAAAGATGTATGCACATTTTTTTCCTAACAAAATCATGTCACTGAATTTTACACTCTAAAATGTAATCAGTGTTTTATTTTGTTCCCCTTACAAATTAAATTACTACCCTTTTATCATAAAAAACAGTGGTTACATAATGTACTGTACTGTATATTTTAAGGCATTGTATGTATATATTAAGTAGCACAAAAATGTATTATTTTTATTCTGAACATTAACATGTGTCTGCAGAATTTTCTCATATATTCCAGCATGTTTATTTCATGGAAGTGTACTCAGTGTAAACAGCTGCAACAAATGTTCACAAGCAAAGTAAATTTGAATTTAGATTAAATATTTTTAATTTTATTGTTGTTCATATTTCTGTTTACATTTCTTTAATAAAACACTGACATAATGAAAACTTTCATGGACATTTTGTTTTTACTGCATGATTTTATACATCCATCCATCCATTATCCAAGTTACTTATAATTTTTTAGTTATGTAAGTAACAGATAATTACTGCTTTGAGCATACTGTGTTTGCAACAATTATTATGCAGGTATTTACAATGTTACAGTATATCATGGAATGCCTGCTATTACAAATCCAAATGCTCTTAAACACAATACATTGATTTGTTTTTTTTTATATTGTCAGTCAACTTGCATCTGACTATTCATATTTTATATATGCAATATCTATTTAGTACTATGTTATTACTTAAAAAACCAACACAGTTGGTAATTGTCCACTTGATGGCAGAAATGTATAAAAATGTTGAGATAATACTAGAGATTGTTTAATGTTTCAGTTCAATAAATTAGTGTTTTATCTGTATTACTTAACAATCCCACAAACAGTGTAAAGAAAACTCTTTTTAAAAGTTTGCATTTACAATGTTGATCTGTGATATTTTGTTCCATTGCCCTCTCTTCATGGTTCACCAGATACCTTCAACAATCACACTAGAAAGATGAACAATAGAAGAAGATTGAAGTTCCAGTCATATGTGTAAACCTATGGGGAAAAAGTAGCAATACTACAGTGTCTTAACCTTTTACAATTTACAGTATATATATATATATATATATATAATGTCAGGATTAATCTCTTGTGCATCAGGCATCAAAATAATAATAAAAACCATGAATTATCATTATTAAGGTATCACAGTGCCTACAACAAAATAACTTTAATACACCTTTACCTAAAGCCCAAATTTTGTTTATTTAAGGGGTGGAAGAGAACAAATTGTAGAACTCAAGTTTGTTTTTTATTTCATTCCATTATTAAAATGAAATACAGAGGTCAACCCCAACATTTCAAATGAATGTGGTGTTCGGGTAAAAAAAAAAATACTGTATGGATGTATATGTACATGTGTAGGTGTGTGTTTATATATATATATATATATATATATCTATATCTATATATATATATATCTATACTAATTAATAAAAGGCAAAGCCCTCACTGACTCACTGACTGACTGACTCACTCATCACTAATTCTGCAACTTCCCATGTAGGTAGAAGGCTGAAATTTGGCAGGCTCATTCCTTACAGCTTACTTACAAAAGTTAGGCAGGTTTCATTTCGAAATTCTACGTGTAATGGTCATAACTGGAACCTGTTTTTTGTCCATATACTCTAATGGAGGAGGCGGAGTCACGTATCGCGTCATCACGCCTCCTACGTAATCACGTGAACTAAAAACAAGGAAGAGATTTACAGCACGAGTCAAACGCGGGAACGAAGGTAAATGACGTTAATTTTTGAGTGTCTTTTAATACTGTGTAAGCATACATATTAACACATGTGCAATTAAACGTGTGCATTTACGGGGTGATTTCTCAGGCTTAAAAGCTCGCCTTTTATCAAACGCGGGAACAAAGGTAAATGACGTTGTTGAGTGTCTTTTAATACTGTGTAAGCATACATATTAACACGTGCAATTAAACGTGTGCATTTACAGGGTTATTTCTCAGGCTTAAAAGCTCGCCTTTTATTAAAAAGATAAATGCAAACTGTTTTCATTCTGAAGGGCACAAACCACGTTGGATTTCAGCCGTTAAACAAGCAAAAATGTCGGTACACCAGATAAATAAGCGCAACATATTATCAGTTGTATTGTATGCTAACAATACATATAGAAATGTGTTAATCGTTAACTAATATTATGGGATGGTGTTTTTCGACTCACGCCTTGATTTAAGCGATTGCATGTCTTGGTGGGTTTGCGTAGCTTATTGTCAATATCTTTACAGCTCTTTTTAAGACTTAATTTAAAAAGGTTTTCTTTTCTTCTTAATAAAAATTTAAAAGCAATACTTCGCCAGTGCGAAGCGCTCACTTCACTCCCTTACGGGAATCGAACCTCGGACGTCGGCGCTAGAGGCGAAGCCCCTAAAATTGCGCCACGGCGTGTGGTTCGTTTATTTGACAGCATGTAGATCGGGGTAATAACATTCACGGCATTCGTAGTCTGATTCACAGTCTGATTGTATGGGTGGTTACCTACCAGGTAACGCTTATGGTTAGCCAGCAAGTCAGCTCAAAGTGATCACTCGAGTAAAGGCAGCTTCACAAAAAAACAGATCCTTAACAAATTGTTATTAGTATATTTTCTCTCAATTTAAAAAGGTTTTCTTCTTAATAAAAATTTAAAAGCAGTACTTCGCTGGTGCGAAGCGCGGGGATTTGAGCGACTGACGCATACAGACATATTCATGAGTGCAGGTACTTCGGAAAGAAAGCACCGTGTAAACCTAAAGTTTAAATTAAGTTCATA
>NC_041395.2:186382079-186427079 GCF_900747795.2 Erpetoichthys calabaricus
TGTGTTTTCTTAGTTTTACAGGATCGGACCCTGGGTACGCAGTAGGACCCACTTCGTTGGGGACCTGACCTTGCGGGACGTACTGCTTCGACAGATGTGTCTTCGCTGGTGATGGGGCACTGTGGCACGCGGCTGGGGGTGGCACCCAGCCAGGACGCCCAGGAAGACAGGAGGAGGGCTCATGCCTCCTCCAGACCACGAGGGGGTGACCGCCCTGGTTCCTTTGGGGTCTAGGGGGCGCCCTCATGCCTAGAGAACCCTGGACCCCAGTGCTTCCGCCACACGGCGAGAGATTGCTGGAACACACCTGGGGCACATCCGGGTGCTTATAAAAGGGGTCGCGTCCCTTCACAGAGAGGCTGGAGTCGGGTGGAAGACAGACGAGGTCAGCAAAGAGAGAGAGAAAGAGGCGGTCCGAAGAAGACATAGTGTGGTTAGCTTGGACTTTGGGGAGTCTGTGGGTTGTGTGGCATGTAATATTGTAAATAGACTTGTAAATAAACGTGTGGTGGTGAGTAAAACATGTCTGCCTGTCTGTGTTCGGGGTTTGTCCCACAATATATATATATAAGATGATACCAAACTAGGTGGAATGGAAGATAATCTAGAATCATTCAAATGAGGGATCTGAGCAGAAAGTAGGAGTGGGCAGATTTGTGGCAGATAAAATTCAATGTGGGTATGGGATTATATATAGGAAGAACAAATGTTACATTTGAATACACATAGGAGGTTTGCAACTTGAAAGTAATGTACAACCTATGGGCAGGATTTAGTAGATGTAGTCGACCCATCACTATCTACAACTGGACAGTGTATAGAAGTCATTGAGAAGGTGAGTGGGATGTTAAGTTATATAGCATGATGGAGTACTGATCAAGTGAAGTTTATGCAATATAACACACTACTGAGGCCTCTTCTAGAGAACTGTGTGCAGTTATTTTCTCCATATTCCGAAATTAAAAAAAAAAAAAAAAAAAAAAAAAAACAGCATTGGAGAAAGTCTAGAGAACAGTGATTAGGTTAATTCAAGGACTACAGTGTTTTGGCTATGAAGAAAATTGAGTTAAACCATTTTAGTTTAAGCAAACAGAGATTAAGAGGTGGCATGATTGAAGTTTTTTTTTTACCATTCTTATTTTAACTTCACCTGTTTGTTGTCTGGTACAAATCTTGTAATCAATATTTAACCCACTTCCTATTGTCCAAATGACTTGAAATTTTGCACACTTACTCACTTCCGATGACAATACATTAATCAATAATCAGTTTCACTAATTGATCAATTAATCCATTTTAATTAGGAAATGAAATTTTCATATGAAGAATAGTACAAGATTTCATCAATAGATGGCGCTAGTAATGGATAGTAATATTAAAGGAAGTGTTATAATATTGATCACAAAATTATACTAAAACCCAAGACTAAAAAGTTGAGAATAATATACAGTCAACCCTTGATATACGACCGGCCTGACATGCGAACAGCTTGATTTACGACCAAAATTTTTGTTTTGATTTACAACCAACATCTTGCGTTACGACCTGAATGCGGTCACGTGTATCCGCTTGCACGATTGTCAACAAACAGCCAAGAGCATTTGTAAGCGTCAGTCGGAGCCCAGATACATGTGTTTGTGGACGTAATTATACAACCCTTTTTTATTATGAAAAGGTTAAGTAAGTGTTGCTGTGGGAGGCTCGGAATGCATTATGGGTATTTCCATTATTTCTTATGGGAAAAATAGTCTTGACTTACAACCAACTTGAGTTACAACCTTATTCCAAAATGGATTAAATTTATTTTTTTTTCCTCAGAATTCTACACCTACACACAACATCCAATAATGACAACGTGAAAAAAGTTTACTTGAGGATTTTGCAAATTTATTAAAAATAAAAAAATTGAGAAAGCACATGTGCATAAGTATTCACAGCCTTTGTCTTGAAGCTCGAAATTGAGTTCAGGTGCATCCTGTTTCCCCCAATCATCCTTGAGATGTTTCTGCAGCTTAATTGGAGTCCACCTTTGGTAAATTCAGTTGACTGGACATGATTTGGAAAGGCACACACCTGTCTATATAAGGTCCCACAGTTGACAGTTCATGTCAGAGCACAAACCAAGCATGAAGTCAAAGGAATTGTCTGTAGACCTCCTAGACAGGATTGTCTTGAGGCACAAATCTGGGGAAGGTTACATAAAAATTTCTGCTGCTTTGAAGGTCCCAATGGGCACAGTGGCCTTCATCATCCGTAAGTGGAAGAAGTTTGAACCCACCAGGACTCTTCCTAGAGCTGGCTGGCCATCTAAACTGAGCGATCGGGGGAGAAGGGCCTTAGTCAGGGAGGTGACCAAGAACCCGATGGTCACTCTGTCAGAGCTCCAGAGGTCCTCTGTGGAGAGAGGGGAACCTTCCAGAAGGACAACCATCTCTGCAGCAATCCACCAATCAGGCCTGTATGGTAGAGTGGCCAGACGGAACCCACTCCTTAGCAAAAGGCACATGGCAGCCTGCCTGGAGTTTGCCAAAAGGCACCTGAAGGACTCTCAGACCATGAGAAAGAAAATTCTCTGGTCTGATGAGACAAAGATTGAACTCTTTGGTGTGAATGCCAGGCATCACGTTTGGAGGAAACCTGGCACCATCCCTGCTGTGAAGCATGGTGGTGGCAGCATCATGCTGTGGGGATGTTTTTCAGTGGCAGGAACTGGGAGACTAGTCAGGATAAAGGGAAAGATGACTGCAGCAATGTACAGAGACATCCTGGATGAAAACCTGCTCCACAGCGCTCTTGACCTCAGACTGGGGCGACGGTTCATCTTTCAGCAGGACAACGACCCTAAGCACACAGCCAAGATATCAAAGGAGTGGCTTCAGGACAACTCTGTGAATGTCCTTGAGTGGCCCAGCCAGAGCCCAGACTTGAATCCAATTGAACATCTCTGGAGAGATCTTAAAATGGCTGTGCACCGATGCTTCCCATCCAATCTGATGGAGCTTGAGAGGTGCTGCAAAGAGGAATGGGCGAACCTGGCCAAGGATAGGTGTGCCAAGCTTGTGGCATCATATTCAAAAAGACTTGAGGCTGTAATTTCTGCCAAAGGTGCATCGACAAAGTATTGAGCAAAGGCTGTGAATACATGTGATTTCTCAGTTTTTTTATTTTTAATAAATTTGCAAAAACCTCAAGTAAACCTTTTTCACGTTGTCATTATGGGGTGTTGTGTGCAGAATTCTGAGGAAAAAAATTAATTTAATCCATTTTGGAATAAGGCTGTAACATAACAAAAGGTGGAAAAAGTGATGCGCTGTGAATACTTTCTGAATGCACTGTAAATGATTCTCTTTATATTTTTATTTTATTCATTTTCATTGTAATCATTCCATACAAACAGATCAATTTATAACCCAACAAATTTGTAAATGGTTCTCACTGAAAAATTAATGGAGGCCGATTTTGTGGCATCAGTTATGTCAATTATCCAAGTGTTTCTAGTACAAAAGGTAATATTTGTTTTTATTTTGAGGAGTTCACTCGAACAGGGAAAGACAGTTTCAACCATCTCCTGCTTTTAAGGTTTTCAGCAGGGTTTGACAAATGATAAGTAGAAAACCCTGAGCTCAGTCAGGAATTGTTCCTCATCTATACTGTAGAAATTATGCACTGTCTTGACCATCTAGATAACTTCCTGATGTGTTTGCTTGTTCCAGTTTGAAAACTGAGTGTCACAGTCATAATGATGCACTGAGAGTTTTTGTGTTTAAAGTGTGTTTATATTTAGTTTGATTATGCAGATTTGCACTTTGTTGAGTTGTGGGTTTTTTTCTTTATGTTGAGCACTTGGTTGCTGGTGCTAGTTTGACAGTAAATGGTTTATTCAAACATGTTTACGCGAAGGATTATGTTATTAACCCAGAAATGGCTTGAAAAATGAACAGAAAAGAAAAAGAAATGTTATCTCCTTTGCATACAATTATGTAGGGTACAAAACAAGTTGCTTTACATTTTATGTCTGTAGTACTAGGTGTTGTACCGTGTTAACCAATATGAATGTAGAGAAAAGCCAAGCAAAATGACACCTTTTATTGGCTAACTAAAAAGATTATAATATGCAAGCTGTCGAGGCAACTCAGGCCCCTTCTCCAGGCAAGATGAGTTGGACTGGGAGATCAAAATATACAGGAGAATAAAACCAGAGCAAGCAGCATCATGGATAAAATGGTGAAGATTAAAAGAGGAAAGGCTTAAGAACAGGTTCAAGGAGAAAGTTTTGAACAAAGTGTAACCATTTATGAGTGTGGAGGACTGGTGGGAGAAGGAAATCAAAGTTATATTTAGATTAGGTGAAGAGGTGTTGGGTGGGACGACAGGGAGGAGCCCACTTGGGAAGAAAGAGACATTGTGGTGGAACAGAAAAGTTCAGGATGTGATTAAGGCTGAAAAATGGCAAAAGAAAACATGGTACCAATCATGGAGGGAGGAAGATAGAGAAATGTATAGCAAGACAAACAAGCAGGCAGAGAGAGCAGTGGCAAGAGACAAGACACAAGCTTTGGAGGAGAGGGAGAGAATGGTTTTCAGAATAGCAAAGGCTAGGTATAAGCTGGGAAAGGTTTTGGTCAGGTGAATCAGATAAAAAATTATCAAGGTGCAGTCTTGAGTGAACATGATGGGATCAAGAGTAGATGGAGGAGGTACTTTGAAAAAGGTGTTGAGTGAAGAAAATCCAAGGGCTCTGAAAAGAATGAATAATGGAAATACAAAAGGACTAGATGAAACACTTTGCAGTGATTTTGACCCTTCAATGGTACATATCTTGTCGTTGCTTGTGGCGCTCCGTCAAAGAGACAATCCAGTATCCTTCCAGCCAGGTACTCTTCATGTGCATACAGATCCCATTCTTGGACCCGGTACATTGGCCTGCTGTCTTCATATGTACTGTAGCTGAGGTTCTTACCGGATGACCAGTTGCCTGACAGACAACATTCACTTCCCCTTCTGCTGGCTGTTATGGTGGTTCATTGTCCCATTTCTCATGCCAGATGTTACAGAATTTTTAGTTAATATATAATCTTGAACAATTTATTGCAAGTATATACTTAAATGAAGTTATAACAATAAATGATTAAAGCATAAGGAAAAGGACTGAAGGTAATTAAAGGGTTAACTAAACATGGCTTAAAGCTTAAAGAGGTAGAATTCCATGAGTGTAACTATTCAATTATGTGGCAGGCTGTTAAATGTCTTCTTCTAATTAATCCAAGATTGTGTTTTTTTTAGTTTGTTTTTTTTTGTGCAATTGCCGCAGCCATCTTTCTCACCAGCTGCTGCTCTTTGCATCCTCTAGACACTCTTAAACCTTTTTGCTTTTTTGAGAAGACTCCAGTCTTGAGTAAGTGGTTGTACAGTCATGGCTGAAATTATCGGCATCCCTGGAATTTTCCCAGAAAATGCCCAATTTCTCCCAGAAAATTGTTGCAATTACAAATGTTTTGGTATACACATGTTTATTTCTTTTATGTGCATTGGAACAACACAAAAAAACAAAGAAAAAATGCCAAATCTGACATCATGTCACACAGAACTCAAAAACCGAGCTGGACAAAATTATTGGCACCCTCAACTTAATATTTGGTTGCACGCCCTTTGGAAAAAATAACTGAAATCAAGCACTTGCTATAACCATCAACAAGCTTGTTACACCTCTCAACTGGAATTTCCGACCACTCTTCTTTTGCAAACTGCTCAAGGTCTCTCAGATTTGAAGGGCGCCTTCTCCCAACAGCAACTTTGAGATCTCTCCATAAGTGTTCATTTGGATTTAGATCCGGACTCATTGGTGGCCACTTCAGAACTCTCCAGCGCTTTGTCTTCAACCATTTCTGAGTGCTTTTAGAGGTATGTTTGGGGTCATTGTCCTGCTGGAACACCCATGACCTCTGACGCAGACCCAGCTTTCTGACACTGGGCCCTACATTGTGCCCCAATATCTTTTGGTAGTCTTCAGATTTCATGATGCCTTGGACACAGTCAAGGCAATCCCCTGCCAGAGGCAGCTAAACATCCCCAAAACATCTTAGAACCTCCACCATGTTTGACTGTAGGTACTGTGTTATTTTCTTCGTAGGCCTCATTCCGTTTTCTGTAAACAGTAGAATGATGAGCTTTACCAAAAAGCTCTACCTTGGTTTCATCTGTCCACAAGACATTCGCCCAGAAGGATTTTGGCTTCCTTAAGTACATTTTGGCAAACTCCAGTCTGGCTTTTTTATGTTTCTGTGTCAGCAGTGAGGTCCTCCTTGCTCTCCTGCCATAGCGTTTCATTTCGTTCAGATGTCGACGGATAGTTCAAGTTGACACTGTTGCACCCTGAGTCTGCAGAACAGCTTGAATATGTTTTGAAGTTGATTGGGGCTGTTTATCCACCATTCGGACTATCCTTCATTGCAGTCTTTTATCAATTTTTCTCTTCCGTCCATGTCCAGGGAGATTTGCTACATTGCTATGTGTTGTGAACTTCTTGATTATGTTGTGCACAGTGGACAAAGGAACATGAAGATCTCTGAAGATGGACTTGTAGCCTTGAGATTGTTGATATATTTCCACAATTTTTGTTCTCAAGTCCTCAGACAATTCTCTGCTCTTCTTTCTGTTCTCCATGCTTAGTGTGGCACACTCAGACACACAACAGAAAGGTTGATTCAACTTTTCTCCATTTTAACTGGCTTCAGGTGAGTTCAAACAAGCATCATATGCTTGAAATAAAACGATTTATCCACAATTTTAAAAAGGTGCCAATAATTTTGTCCGGCCCATTTTTGGAGTTCTGTGTGACATGATGTCAGATTTGGCTTTTTTTCTCTGTTTTTTCGTGTTGTTCCAATGCACATAAAGGAAATAAACATGTGTATACCAAAACATTTGTAATTGCATCAATTTTCTGGGAGAAATGGTGCATTTTCTGAGAAAATTCCAGGGGTGCCGATGATTTCGGCCATGACTGTAGATGCAGTTTTTCAATGCAATCATGAAAATCTTGTTCAAGGTGTGCAAGCGGGTAATCTGATGGTAATTATTGGGGTTCTTTTAGTCTTTGCCCTTAGAGAGTAGGTTTCAGGAATACTCCTTTGCTCCTTGATGGCCCTTGTATGGTTGTCATACAGAGTAGATAATTGTGTGATTCAGAGGTTGTTCTCATCATTGTTATTTTTATTGTTGTAGATTCTGGATTATTTATGTTTCAGCATATAGTTTTTTGCCCTGGCAATTTTTATATTGATTCGGTGATGATTGGTGTACTCTTACTCTTAATGCAATATGTTAAAATCACATTGCTAAACTGGTGGAACATATCATCTTTGTGTATTTCATGGGAGCTGTATTGTACAGAAAACATGCTCAATAATTAATATGTAACTGTGGTTTATACTTTAAATTGTTGTGCAGCCATATTTGCAATTTTCTAGTATATTTACATATTAGAACATAGATTAAGCTTGCATTTAGCTACACACGTACAAGAATTTAGTTTGTACTACACTGTATGATCTGTGATGAAACAAGACCCTTTTGAAATGTAAACAGATAGAGACAAACTAATAAACAAGATCAGTAGTAAAGGCCAGGCACACAACGTTTTATATAACCTAGAACATTATAAAATTTTCTGATTACAGTACACAGAATAAATAGAGAAAAAATGCATGTGGAATTGTATTGTTGATAGGAATATTTTTTGTAAAAAAATTTTGAATGAAATCATAAGCATGTTTACTACTGCTGCTCACAGACTGTTTATCACAATAACTTAACATCTGAGTGCAGTCTTTTTGGAAATCATCAGGTCATCTAGTCTTTGGATGTTTTCTCTAAACCAAGTCACCTGGACACAAAGACAAACTAGGCATTTGCTCATTTTAATTTTGTATCAAAGAATCTTTTTTGATGGCATTGATATTCAGTCTGCACAAGAAGTTAAATTACCAGTAAAAGTCAAGCTAACTACTACTGAGGTTTATGTATATTGTTCATCTCTGCCTTTCGGTATTTATGTAAGTGTGTTTTTAAGCTACTATTAGGCTGTGAAATAAAACAACGTATTTTTCATGGAGTGTGGGATCTCTGCATAACACAGGCCCCTCACTACCTTCAATGCTCAAGTAGTTACTTATGCTTCAGTGATCTTAGTCGGAATGTAGGTTACCTCCTCTCTCTCTGTGTAAGTTTAGGTTGTGTGTCTTGCTAGTGTTTATAAATAAATGTAATCCTTAAACTGCAAATACGTACTTCTCCATTCACATGACTGTACTGTTGAAACTCTAGAAAAAGTAAAAGTGTTCTTCAAACATTTAACACTGCAAACTGTTTGTACAAAACTTTCTCAAAAATGTTGCACAGAACATTATATAGTCGCTCCTTAATAAAAAAGATCATTAGAGTATGGCAGAAATTTTTCATATTGAGAAACTTTTGCAATGCTAAAAAATACCATTTTTTTATTGTGTATTCTTTCAATGGCTATGATTCTCAGATTTTCTTAGGTAGGGCTTTAAAATGACATGAAAATCTTTTTTGGTCATGTGTGTGTGTACAGCAGTGTAACATACACTTTGTAGATTCACCCTGAAATATCCTGTTACTCTTCTGATTGATGGGTTAACCATGAATGCCAAAGAGAAATAGATATTAGTTTTGGGTGGGGCTGAGCATAGTGTGATAAATAAAGAAAATAATGGATTCAAGATCACCACAGTTAATATACTGCAGGAAACACAAATAAAGCAAGAAAAAATATTTAATTTAGATGCAATTATACCACTAGTTTTACTTGACATAGTTGTAATGTTTTTGGCATATCTGATGCAGACTTGACTTGTTTTTTCCTTGCTTCATAAACAGCAAACCACACAACATGGAATGTTTGAATAAAACTTGATTTGTTTTTTTCGATGAAAAATACAATTTCAATTCTCAATAGGACAGCAAGAATTTTAAGCAAAAAATTATCTTTTTTGCTGCTCTTTGTGTAACACACCGGAACAGTGTCATCAACAACTACCAAAGGCAATAGATGAAAAGTGATTGAAAACAGAGTCTCCCAAGCCAAGGAGTTTACATGATTAATGTCATTTTTGGGAAGAACATCTCTTTTCATGCAAAACAAGTAGGCTTTTAGAGAATTAACAAACATTTTTGAAGCACTGCCTGTTGGTATTGGTACAAGTGGTACCACCTACAGTGTTCATGAAATATTACTGGTAAAATATAAGGTAGTTTTTAGCTTCCAGGTTATTACCTGTTCTAATACAGAACCTTACTTTATTTTATTGGCATATATATAAACATATATATATGTTTATATATATATGCCACTGCAAATGCTGTGAATTTCGAAAAAACACTGCATTTGTATATGCTAGGATCAAAAATGGACCACACACAAATAAAAGAAACATAAATAACCAGATGAGCAACTAGATCTAACAACAAATAACGGAGCTGGGTTTAAATCCTGCAGTGCAAAAGTAACACTAGACACATAAGAATTAAACCAATTTAGGATAATACCATATAAACTGATACATTGTAAGCATTTCAATTAGAACAGATTGATGAAAATTGCCAAATCACATTGCTTTGATGTTTAAGCATAGCAGTAGTGCATTTACCTGAATCCAAGTTATGATAAGCCAAATAACTAACTTGATTGAAAAAAATGTTCCTTTTATTCACAGATAATACTTGTTTACTTTTAAATATTTTCAGAAGTAAATATAATCTGTAATATTGATCTGGAGAATCACTTACTTTGACTAGGCCAAATTGACATTTGTATTAAAGAAGTCCTTAAAATAGACAATCTGAGCCATCTATTGCAGTGGTCCCCAACCTTTTTGACAGCAAGGATCACTTTACTAGAAGCAAATTTTTCCAGGGACCATAGGGGGGGTGGGGGGTTGAGGATTAGGGGGGGGAATGGGGGGGGGGGTTGAGGATTTGGGGTGGGTTCACAGGACAGTTTTATACACAATTTACATTACATTTCTATTACTATTAAGCTATTAAGCAGTTTGCATACATTTGCAACCCGAGATTTTTCTTCTTTTTTTGCATATAACAAAGACATATGCATTGCATTTGTCATTCCAACAGATAGCACATCACAAACATTAACACTGTCATCGTTTTTTCGTGTCTGCCATTTCTTTAGGAGGATGACAATGAGTTAAATTCCAATGGATGTTTATCAAATGTTGACAAGCAATAAGCAAAAGGTATCGCTGAAAACCACAGAAAACAAAAACAGCAAAAAAAAAAAAAAAACTATACGAGAAAAGTTCGAAGAAAGACATTTTTTTTTTACAATGTTTCTATTTGGGGATCGTTGTGCAAATGTGCACAACTGAGCTGTGACCACAGATGTAACTGCTCTGTGGATGATTCATTCAAACATTTCAAGGTCACTTCGTTGTAATAAAAGTATCTGCTGAATGTACTTTGTAGTAACGAGATTTCTGTAGACTTGTATCATATGGGGAAGCTGTCGGGACAATAACAATACTTTGTTGTAATACTCTCTCACCCCGGTCTCTCTCCTCTCTCTGTGCCGCTGCAAAGCCCCGCCCGCCAAGCGTTCTGAAAAGTCTGAGAAAGTCTCCGTTGCCGGCAGCTCTCTTGCGGCCCGGCTGTCAGACGGCTGCAGCCCGGCAGTGGGCTGCGGACCAGGGGTTAGTGACCCCTGATCTATTGAAATACCCACATTACAAATAGATAAGTAAATACACGCATATACACCTAAATGACTAAAATAAAAACATTAAAAAGAAAGAAAAAATTCTGACTCGGCAGTCACAGTGAGGCATTTTGCAAGTGTAGTGCTTTTGGTGTAAAGGATCCTTAGTAACATTTCTTAACACACATCTGCTGAATAGTTTGTTGACTGTGAGTACTCAGTACTTGTGTTTCAGGGAGAGGATGTGCAGCATTTTTCATAATGGCACTCAGTTTTGTTTTAATTCACTCCTTTGCTACTACCTCCAGGGGGTCCAGAGTGAGGCCCATAACTGAGCCTGCCCTTTTAATTAGCTAGGTGATTTTGTGGGCCTCTCTTGAAGTGATGTTACCAGCACAACACAAAACAGTGTAGCATTTGATCAAATATAAAAATACCAGTAACGGTACCATGCAGTGAATACACTTGACTTGAGCATTCCTAGTTTTCATCCTCTTTCTCTATATGTTTAGCATTCATTTGCTCAGAGGTTGATGCGCTTGCTGCTTCCTGAGTAACTCTTCTTTTTTCCACCCTAGCGGTTTGCTTCTTCTCTTCTGTTGTTGGCATCTTTTCGCATTAAAACTGATTAAGTCAGTGTTTGTGTTGCAATTACTTAGTACGTTTTCCTTAATTTTTCACTTAAGCTGGCACTTAAAGTCTTCAATCTGCCTCAAGAATGGTTTAAGATATGAAGAGGTAGGGGAAGTGATGGCGAAGGTGATAGGGAATGAGAACGGCACCCGTACGCATGTGCCGCACGGCTGCCCAGCTGGCCACTGCTGAGAGTTGATTCTACAATAAAATAAAAATTAAAAGAGGAATAACCTTGGAGGTCAATCATCACCAAGAAAGTGGATAGTAGACATCACGTAGTATATGTGTACCAGATTTCAGGTCAATAGGTCAAACGATTTGGGAGCTACAGGTGATTTAAATATCGTGGACAGACAAATGGACAACCACGTGAGCATATTATATATACAGATGATATATTACCTGTAACAAATATAATTAATAAACATCACTTTCTATCTTTTGTATTTATGTACTTAGTAAAAAGGGATTGGAAAGAGGAATATGAAAAATGATGCAATGCACTTTACAAATTTACAAGTGAAGTTAATATCTTGTGACAGATGTGGGACATCAAGATACTGACACAACAACTCAGATAGTTTACAAATTTTTCCATACCTGGACACTGCAATGTGTTTTTTAAAAGGCAGTTAAATGATGATACAGTATGGCTCAGACCAATTGACTTCTCCTATCCATACAATATAATCAAGTGTACACTTCAATTCTCCTTTAATAATAATAATAATTCATTACATTTATATAGTGCTTTTCTCAGTACTCAAAGCGCTATCCACACAGGGAGGAACCGGGAAGTGAACCCACAATCTTCCACAGTCTCCTTACTGCAAAGTAGCAGCACTACCTCTTTTCAGCTCTTTTCATTACCAGTCCTAGTTAACATAGGTATAGATCCTCTGGTCTTGGTTAGGATTGCCACATTAACAATGGACTTCATCCATTTATCTTTAATCAGAAATGAACTGATTATACTCTGTCCTGGTATCCCTTGTATCTGGTCCTTGGACCTTGTAATTGGATGTGCTTTCAAATATCAAGAAGAACTTTTAGAATGTGGTTTCTCCAAATCTACTTTTTGTGATCTTTTTAGTTGGAGTCTCCCTCCACAAACTTCCAGTCCTCTCCTGAAAGAGAGTGGAACATGCTTTGAGGCATCTGGAGCTCCTCATTCTTATCCTTATGGGTTTCAGTGTGCTGTGATCTGAGATCTCAAAAGAAAGTTTGCAAACTGTGACAATCTGTATGGGAACTACAGTATTCCAGCAGCTGCATGAAAATGTGTGTATCCAGTGAAGGCCTGAATGGCCATTTGGTCAAGGTCAGGTGGAATCTGTAAAGATAAATGTATTTATTTATTTATTTATTGCCAGCAGGTCTTATTTTAATACATTCACATTTTTCACTGTTAGCAATGTGTGTCTTTCTTGGTATATAAAGAATTTCTGTGTGAATATTCTAAAGTTGTTTTTTGTTTTGTTCAATGTTATGCTGAGTATTATTTTAACAATAGAGTTTTCTGTGTTTTAAATGGGTCCAACACTCTGAATAAATTAAACTGAATTGCAAATTAAGCCTTGTCTGCAAAAAACATTGACTGCATTATGAAAATAGGATTTATAGAACCTGCTCTTTTCCTTATTGAAAGGATTTGAATGATGGCTTATTATGTGCTGAAAAATCTTCTGCTTCCTTATGGGCAGAATAAAGGCATAGCTGAAGCCAGACAGCTAAACCAGCATATCTGTAATAGGCTAGGCATATTTGCATGGACTATGCTAGCACATTTATTATTATCCAGACTCAAGGTAAAGGGAGGAAAAGTTAAATTAAGATTTTGCCTAAAATTTACTTTTGGATTAGTTACTTGTGAAAATAACCCAGATTTAAAGGACTATAAAAAATGTATAAACTTCATATATCTTCTGCCTCACCATGGGTGTCTGCAATCTTACCCCCTTTCTGTATTATTGATGAACTGTATATAGTAGATAAATGATGATGCTCCATTATAGGAGTACTTTCTTGAAAAACATAATTTATTTTTCATCAGCCTTTATCTAACAATAAATTTTAAGGTGAGGTTTGTGATAAGGTGTACAAAATATTCTTTACTCCACTATGAATAACACTAAAGAACTCATAATTAAGCATGAAAGAAAAATGCATTTCTTCTTCTTCTTTTGGCTGCTCCCGTTAGGGGTTGCTACAGCAGATCATCATGTTCCACATCTTCCTGTCCTCTGCATCTTCCTCTGTTACACCCATCACCTGCACATCCTCTCTCTCTCCACATCCATAAACCTTCTCTTAGGCCTTCTTCTTTTCCTCTTGCCAACAGCTCTATCTCATCCTTTTCTCAATGTATCCAGCATCTCTCCTCTGCACACGTCCAAACCAACACAATCTCACTTCTCTGACTTTGTCAAACAAACATCCAGCCTGAGCAGACCCTCTAATGCACTCATTTGTATTACTGTGCAGCCTCATCACACTCAATGCAAATCTTAACATCTTTAATTCTGCCACCTCTGGCTCTGTCTCCTGCTTTCTGGTAAGTGCCACCGTCTCCAACCCATATAACAAAGCTGGTCTCACTATCGTCCTGTAGTCCTTCCTTTTCACTTATTTATCAGCCTCTCAAAGTACTCTTTCCATCTGCTCAGCATATCCTCTTTCGCTTGTGAGTATGTTTCCATCTTTATCCTTTATCACCCTAACATGCTGCACATCTTTCCCAGCTCAGTCCCTCTGTCTAGCCAATCGGTACAGGTCCTTTTCTCCCTCCTTAGTGTTCAACCTCTCGTACAACTCATCATACGCCTTTTCTTTAGCCTTTGCCACCTCTCTCTTCACCTTGCACCTTATCTCTTTGTACTGTTGTCTACTTTCTTCATCTCTCTGATTATCCCACTTCTTCTTCGCCAAACTCTTCTTCTGTATACTCTTGTGTACTTCGCCATTCCACCACCAGGTTTCCTTTTCCTCCTTCCTCTGTCCAGACATCACGCCAAGTACCCTTCTTGCTGTCACCCTTACTACTTTTTCTGTAGTTGCCCAGCTGCCTGGTAACTCTTCTCTACCACCTAGGGTATGTCTTACCTCCTCCCTAAGCTCAACCTTGCAGTCTTTCTTTTTCAACTTCCACCATTTCATCCTTGGCTCTGCCCTCACTCTCCTCTTCCTCTTGATCTCCAATATCATCCTACAGACCACCATCCTATGCTGCCTAACTACACTTTCCCCTGCCACTACTTTGCAGTCTTTAATCTCCTTCATATTGACTCTCCTGCATAAGATATAATCTACCTGTGTGCATCTTCCTCCACTCTTGTATGTCACCCTATGTTCCTCCCTCTTCTTAAAATATGTATTCACCACAGCCATGCCCATCCTGTTTGCAAAATCCACTATCATCTTACCTTCTTCATTCCTCTCTTTGACACCATACCTACCCATCAACTCCTCGTCTCCTCTGTTCTTTTCACTAACATGTCCATTGAAATCCGCTCCAATCAGCACTTTCTGTCTCTTGGATACACTGTCCATCATTTCATCCAACTCACTCCAGAAATCTTCTTTCTCATCCATCGCACACCCAACTTGGGGGGCATATGCACTAATAACATTCATCATCACACCTCCAATTTCCAGTTTCATAATCATTACTCTGTCTGACACTCTTTTCACTTCCAAAACACTCTTGACATACTGTTCCTTCAGAGTAACCCCTACCTAATTTCTTCTCCCATCCACACCATGATAGAACAATTTGATCCCACCTCCGATCCACCTGGCCTTACTCCCCTTCCATTTAGTCTCTTGCACGCACCTTCCTTCTCTCCATCATATTGGCTAACTCTCCCCCTTTACCAGTCATACTGCCCACATTCAAAGTTCCTGCCCTCAGTTCCACTCTCTTTGCCTTCTTCCTCTTCTCTTTCCTCCAGACCTGTCTCTCCCCTCTTCTTCTTCTCCTTCTTAGGCCAACAGTAGCCCAATTTCTGCCAGCACCCTATTGGCTAACAGTACTGGTGGTGACCGTTGTTAACCTGGGCCTCGACTGATCCATTATGAAAAATTGGTATTGTCCACATATTGATCTTGCAAAATTTTACACCAGATACCCTTCCTGACATAAGCCTCCCCATTTATCTGGGCTTGGGACCAGCATGAAGAAAAACACTGGTTTGTGCATCCCCTGTGGCTGGGCTGAAAAAAAAATGTATATCATGCAATGAAAAAGCATTTGCCAATTTTCTGCTTTACTATGTACAGTATTTATCAGGTGAATTACATCAAGTTATAGAGGCCCAGAGTGAATGAGTAACAAAATGAAACATCTATTCTCACATAAGAAAAAAGTATACTGTAGCATCTTTGAACTCAAAATGTGCTTGTAGCTGAAAGAATGGCAACCAGATATTTATTCCCTTTAATCAGTCTCTCACAGCACAGTGAAGGAAGTACAATCCATTACAGCTCATTATTTCTTCGGTTTTAGACATAAAATGTTAATTTCTTCCCCAGTGTTTCATTAGGTCCTGGACCTGGACTAGGCAGTGTAACATCTGTAGTTTTTTTTTTAATCATTCTGATGTACACATGTTTATGTATTTAGGATATTTGTCTACTTGTATAACCCGGTTACACTTTGTCTTCAGTTTACAGATGGTGTTTGACATTCTTCTGAAGAATCTTCTGGTGCAAAATATAACATATTTTCTTTAGTCAGGGGCGGATTTACCAGCAGGGCGTTATGGGTGTGTGGCCAAGGGCCTTATCACCAATACCTACTCCTCACCCAATCAAATGATTGAGTATCCACAAGTCAAAATTCACCTAGTGGTCAACACTTGATTAAGTGATCACGTTTTTCAACAAAATCAAAAGTAAAAAATGCCACACTGCTTTAAACAACCTGCTGCATTGTTAAAAGTATGATTAACTCAAGGAGCTAAGTCACCCAGAGTGCCTGTGGGGTCTTAATCACATCTTGCCCTTAGTGATGGAACTGTACATTGTCCACTTCTTGATGTAGCAAAACATTCCCAAAGCATGATGCTACCTCTACCGTACCTGATGGGACAAGGTTCTGAAGAATGCAGTATTAGTATTAGCTTTTATACAAAAATAATCAGGCTAATTCCACCTGAAAAGTTTTACTTTTTAAAAGTTGATTTCTGTTTATCATTGTTTCAAAAATCTTCGAAAGATTTTTGTCTGACAGCCACTTCTTAGAAATTAGAATGAATCTGGGACCGTAAATAATGTGGATAGTACTGATCTGTCAATAGTGTAGTTCATCCTTGTTATCTTCTAGACTGACAGATGTCTGAAAGAATGGGTATCGATTATAGATGGATGTATCACTTTATAATGTGCTGACAACTGTACTCTAATGCTAATGTTCAAAATCTGTTAGATTTGTCCTGAGCATAACTTAACTTACCTGTATATCAGGTTGGATCATTAGAGGCTGTATTAAAACAGTTTACAAAACAAAACAAATAAAACAGTAAAACATTAAGTATGTTTACTAGAAAAATATTTTTTTCTGTACCTGAAATTTTGATTTGCTTTAAATTTTGTTGTCATTTATTTCTTATTTCAGTTTTTGTACCAGATACTATATGTAGTATTTTGGTATTTGAAATAAACAAGAGTTTGTACTAGAGTTTGTTTCAAAATTTTTACACACACAGTATCTCAAAAAATGTGTTCAAGATTTTTAATTTTAAATGCTGTTCATAGATTGCTACAGCATTTTCTAATGAAGTGAGTACTGAGAAAAGCGCTATCTATATAAATGTAATGAATTATTATTATTATTATTAAGTACGTGGGGGGGTTAGTACCAATGTTTTCCACTAGATGGCAGTATGAAGTGTAAATGCAATCTGGGTTTTTGTTATCTTGCGTGAATTATTTTGTGGAATTGAAATCTGTGTTTTTTACAACATGAATACAGCAAAGAGGACTTAAACCTGTCAAATATTTTGTGTTGTGTGTGATGTAGTGCTCTAAAAACACACTAAATGTCACAATGACAAAAACAGTGCAGAAGAAACTAAACTGAAATTGCATACATATTGCATATAATTATCAAGAATGTTTCATTAGTAAAAAATCTAAACGTTTGAGATGTTATTGGCCAAGCACTTTTAAAATCAGAAATGCATATGAATTTTTGATACACTTTGTATGTTAAATGTAAATATTAATTTGTATTTGTCTTGTAAATCCACAGCTTTTTTTAATCCACTTATGTCATAAAAGGGTTGGTGCTTTGCTCCCACTTAACGTTGCCCTAGTGCACTCTGGTTTCCCACTACCTTGAAACTCGATTGAAACATGGTAAGCAGTCTACACACTGCTCAGTATAGTAAAATTGTAGGTCTCCATTTACACTAAGTACATTTCTTTTGGTTTTAAGTTCATGTAGGATATTTCACTGAAATTACAGAATATTAAAGAGTGCACATTTTCCATTTGCTGAAAGGATAGAGTTAAAAGAAGCCTGCATAGTTTATGAGTAAATAATAATTCTGTCCTAAATATAGTGACATACCTATTTTGTGTACACTAAACAGTGGTGTATTTTGTATGCTTAAACATAATGCTGTAGTAGACATTACCATCTTAGTATTCATTTGTTTAAGCAATGGCATACAAAAAGGCTTTTCAATTATATTAGTGATCTCAATAAGCGGTGCTCTATTGTGACTGTATACAGAGAAGAATAAATGAACAGATGGCCATATTAGCAAAGAGAATACACACAGATGAACAGATAACAGAAAGAGATTACAAGATTATATTGATGGTGAGGATTACTAATAAGTGCAGGTTGAATGATTTTCAAATAGCATCATGCAATTAGATTATTCAAATATCATTGTGCTTATGCTCAAAACCAAAATAGATTTCGTATACTTTACATGTGAATAATTGTTATGACAGAAATATGTTTTGCTGTCTGTTATAACTGGATCTATTGACCTGTTAGTTTAGACTCCCTTTCTTTTTTTGATACTTTTGTCAACTTCTTGGTCCTGTATACAATATCAGTATAAGTAAAAGAATCAAATATTAACAAAAACCCATAAAAAGCAGATAACCTGGATGAAATATAATGCATAAGCCATATAGTTATATAATAATAATAATTCTTTACATTTATATAGCGCTTTTCTCACTGCTCAAAGCGCTCTCATATACAATATTTAGTTTGATGTATGTATATTTATATACAGGGACTATCCACCACTGGTCCCTTTTGCCTACATAATATCTTTTCTATTCTTTTAAGTTCTTCTGCTATTTTTAAATTGTATGTCCATCAAAATGAAAGACACCAGAGTGTGAATAACCTAATATTATGTGAGATTTGGCAGATTCGATGAAGGTGGTAAAGTGGTAGCACTGCTGCTTTGCAGTTAGGAGATTGTGGGTTTGCTTCCTGGTCCTCCCTATGTGGAGAATGCTTTGAGAAGTAAGAAAAGCATTATATAAATGTAAAGAATTGTTAATAATAATAATAATTATTATAATAATATAGTATATGCTTGCCTCCCAACAGTACTACAGGTTGGTTTTTTTTCAGATTTTTCAGGATTCTCAAAATAGGTTGTTTTGTACATTTCACTTAATTTCCTTACATACAGTTTCAGAAGGCTTTAGCAGAAGACAGAATATTATAAAGATCATTAGGCACATTAATGTCTAGTCAAACTGAGGAGAAAACGTGTTTGGACCTATTTGTTCAGATTGTATCAAATGGTTTAAATTTTGGCTTAAAATGAATTCTCCTACCTTCCAGATAGCAAGGCCTAAATTTATGAAAGTCTGGCTTTGAACTATTTTTTCTGGGTTAAGTGTACATTTTTTCTTTGCCTGTTTCAAATAAAAATAATGACCAGATATCACTAGAAGATGCCATCTTGGAGTAAGGTCATGCTAGAAGAAAAGTGAATCCAATAAAAGAAGCATTTTATTTGTATATATATAAGGTGCTCTTAGGACAATGTTACTTGCTGATCTTTTGGTGGTAAAATCAAAAACTATTACAGTGGAAACAAGAAGTCACAATTAGTTTAGGATAAATGACGCAGTTAGCTTGAAACCATGTGGCTGCGTGGAGAAGAAAAATAGATCTAATCAACTCAGATTTTGCAGTAAAAATGTTTATATACTGTCTTGAACACAAATATTTCCATCCATCCATTAACCAACCCACTATATCCTAACTACAGGGTCACGGGGGTCTGCTGGAGCCAATCCCAGCCAACACAGGGCACAAGGCAAGAAACAAACCCCGGGCAGGGCACACACACACACCAAGGACAATTTAGAATCGCCAATGCACCTAACCTGCATGTCTTTGGACTGTGGGAGGAAACCGGAGTACCCAGAGGAAACCCACGCAGACACAAGGAGAACATGCAAACTGCACGCAGGGAGGACCCAGGAAGCGAACCCAGGTTTCTTTACTGTGAGGCAGCAGCGCTACCCACTATGCCACAAACATATATTCCTGTTAAAAGTGATAAATATATTTTTGTATTATGACATGTCTTAATTTTTTTCTTTCTGTTTAAACAGTCACCGTTATAGTGATTAATGCACATTTGCTATTTAACTTGTGTTATTGTACATTGCACTACATGAAACTATTTTGGAGTTACTTAACTTGTACTGCTTTTAGATGAAACCTGGGGTACACAGACATACAAACTCTATACAGAGAGTGACTGAGCTTAAATGTGATTCCACTCTCTGGGAGCTGTGAGGCATAAGCAATAAAAACTTTTTCTCCATTCCACCACTTCAGTGAACAGTGATATACAAATACATAACAGTATTGTCTCTTTAATATTACCAATATTATTATTTATGTTAATTATAATAATAATAATTATTATTTTTATGTATTAATTTTAAGGATTTCATTAACACATAAATTACAGGTCCTTAAAACATACCATACAATATTTTTTAATCTGATAACACATTAACAAAATATTACAGAAATACTATTGTAGATATCAAATATTGTCCCGGGTACAGTCCAAGTGAGGTTTATCCTTTCTTCTTATGTCTGCTTGAGTTTTATTTTGGTATTCAGTTTCTTCCTCCATCCCGAGGATGTGCATGAGAAGTTGATCAATGATTCTAAATCTGTCCAGCATTGAGATCAGTGCTGGAAAGGAAAGGGATTAAGAAGCTAAAAGAATACATTCATTAGATATACATTTTCTATTTTGAATAAGGCCACCTATAGTGAAATAAATGGTTGTTTGATGTGTGGTGTTGAGAAAAACTATACTGAAATGTTTTAGTCAGTGGCTTTTTTTATATATTAAATGACTGTGACATTCATTTTTATGATCTAACTATGTGACAGCACAGAGACACATAAGTTAACATGTCCTGGGTTTGACTTCAATGCTTGTCTGTGCAAGTTTTCTTTCAGGTAGTCCAGATTTCGTGCCACAACTTCAAAGACGCACAGTTTAGTTAATCTTTCAATTCTAACTGGTCAGTATGGGCTGTGCATACATGAATGTGCCCAGTGATGAACCAGAATACTTTCCAAGGTTGCTTATTACCTTGCACCCAGTGATGCTGGGACTGGTTCTGCCTCCCTGCAACCCAGAACTGGATTAATCAGGTTAGAAAATATTATGCTATGATTTAAATATTGAGAGATATCAATTTATTATCTATCCATATGTCTATATATTGCATTGATTTGCTTTTACTGTTATTTACAAATTTCATTTTTGAAAAATTAAATGCAGTTTAGGAAAATATACCAGACATTAGTGCAGGTTTTATTTTTGTCATGGTATGAGATATGTTTTTTATTTATATAGATGAATTATTATTATTATTATTGACTGTAATAATTTTTTTCCCCTTTTTTGGTTTTCCTGCCCATATCATATAATCTCATTTTTGTTTATATGAGAATATTTTTGCGTTTTTATGCCTCGTTTGTCCAAACTAAAGAATTGGCAAATTCCATATTTTATCCTAGTTTAATACTTGCCTATGACATTAAACAGCAGAACTCTTGCCAGATTAAAGGAGAACTTTCTGTTTTGTTTTGCTTTATGCAAATCAAAAAGGTCGCCGAATTTATCCAGATTTTGCAATATTAATGGTTTTTAATAACATTTTAAAAATGGGTTGCCTTTATAGATGTGCCGTTTTTTATGATGCGGTCATTTCAGAACTCTTAGGTGTACATATTTTTCCTGTTATTCTGGTTTCCCTTGCGCCCAACTGTGATCTTGCGAGCCCCCAATGAATTAAACGTGGTAAATAAATGGTTGAACTTATGAATATTCATTTCTTGTACATACGATGCTAAATTTATTATAGTATTATAAAATTCTTGGTACTTTAATTTCGTAGTAATACAGTAATATTAATAAAGATACTGGAAAAAGACCATAAATTAGTCTTGATATATAAGTATTAAAGTTAGTTCTCGTGGCCGTTCAGTCCTTTTACTTTGCCTGCGGTTTAGGAGCAGCTGTTTTTCTTTTTTCAGGTTTACTTTTATATCTTATACGTACTGTATCTGTATAGGTGCTTTAACTATCGATTCAGTGATGGCGCACTTCACAGTTTACAAACTGCACAGACCTGCGCTACGTGCACGGGAAGGCAGGCGGTTCAGGTGACAAAGGCTGTGCGTCACAAAGGAACGAGAGAGAGTGAGCAGCGCTCAGGCGAATGCAAAGTTCATACCAGCGCAATTCACTTCACTAAGGACTGTGAACGGCTGCCGAATACATTAAGTCGACAAAAACCGTAAGTTGTTTCTGTTTTCTGGTGATTTTACGTTGAAGTATCCTGACCTAGCTCTCGAGAGGCACTTGACAGTCTTTGCAACACCTGTCAGGACATAAACACCTGCCTCGCGCAGCCGTCCTCTTGACTCGGCAAGCATGTTACCAGGAGAGAGATCCGTCGCGCAGCCTGGGCGTAATAAGACGGCTTCTCTCGGTCACTTCTTTGCAATTATAATCTAAAATTACCTCGTGCACGCTTTTTTGTTAAATAGATGAAACGCCGACAGACTGGCCTACAGTATATATTTAAGGATTATTGCACTCAAAGGTTAATAAGTTGTTGCTTTGTGGCAATATTTTGTCGTAGAAAAATATAATTAAATACTTTTCTGAAAATGTCAGATCTCTAGTGGAAGGTTAACATTACTTGACATAGTTGTGTTTTGATAAAACAATAATATTTATGAGCATTATGAAGAAGAAAGCCCTTACTAAAGAGTGCATTTACTTCGACTACGTTTCTGCTGGCTTCGGAATTTGTGACTGTTGTCCTTCATCGGGTTAAAGTCGAGACACAGTTGCGCGACTGTTTGTAAATTTCGGTTTTGTTGGTTTTCTGGCTGTTAGTAGCTATCATATTTAAGTCATAACCCATGGGGAAAAAGTAATGCTCGAAAGTATCAAATACAGTAAAAATATCCTGTATGTATTTTGTATTATGCAACCGCAACAGTCGACTGCCTTCGTTAATAGGAGGGTATATTTTTGTTTAGGTTTAGGTGATACAAATTATATCCTGTTTAACAAATGGTTCACATCTGGCAACAAATACATTATTGCATGTTTACTTTTTATGTACTGTGCAAAAGGCCACACAAGAAAATTATTTTTAAATCTCGTTATCTATGCAGTGTTTATTTTCTTTGTCAAAACAGTATGTAACAACAGCATACACATATTTAAAACTGATTCAGTTAAAAGTACCAAATTTCGTTATTCTTTTTCAAAATGTATTGATATCTTTTGTGATAGCTATCAACACAGGGTAGATTCCTAAACCTGCTCTGGAGGTATTCCAGTCTATTCTGTATGTTTGTTTCATCAAAAGCATATCTGATTTGAACAAATAAAGTAGTGATTAGTTGAATCCAATGTGCTAATGATGCGGTTTAACAAATTAATGGATGTTTTGAATGGTAGCAACAAATATTGGAGTACCTCAGGAAGTGATTTAGAAATGGCTATATTAACACACTTTGGCAAGCATAAAATAAGTTTGTATCCATAAGGTTGTAGTCAGCAAGCAGTATCACACCAAACTGGGTTTTTTCAATATTCGGTATTCAGGTTGTTTTAAAGAAATTTGAAGAAACAGGATACACAGAAGTCTGAAAGTACTGAAACATACCTGCATCTGATAGACAATACTTAAAGATCATTTCCTTATGGGAAATGAATAGATCAGGATGAAGTGTTTCCTCAGTATCTGTCAGAGTCATTTGGCATCAAAGTATCTTTTCAACCTTGCATATAATTCTTGAAAGAAATGGCCTTGTATGGCGTGTTACAGCTAAGAACCCATTCTTTCCGAAAGGTAACAAAGAGAAGAGATTGCAGCGTTCAAAAGACCATGAAGCAAGGAGCAACAACCAGTTACAGAGAGTATTGATGGGTCCAAATTAGAAATGTCTGATTCACAAAGATGATGGTATGTCAGAAAAAGAGCTGCCAAGAAGTGCATTGATACCTGTCTGTGGTCTTCCATGAAGTACAGTGGTTTTGTGGTCTGGCAGTGTATTGCCACCAACCGTATAGAGGATCTGGTCAGAATCAATGGAATAATGATTACTGAGGAATATGAAAAGATTTCGATTCAACATGTAGTACCTTTGGCAAAGGAATTGTATTAGCAAAATCTTTCATTAATCAACACGCCAAGCTCAAATCTACGATGTTCTTGTTATTTTTTTTATTGTATTAGTTTTTTGTTTATTTTGCTTTGATGAGCACATAAACACTGCCCAAATAACTTCATGTTTTTTGGTGGCCTAAGTACTTTTGCACAGTGCTGTACACATAACCTCTGCTGAACTATACTTTTATACAGTATGTGTAAAAGGAAAAAAAAAAAAAAACAAGTTTGGGAAACCTCAAATAAATAATCATTTTAAAATACTGCATTTTTAAAGTAAATCTTTTTAAAATAAAATTTAGCTATTTGCTTCCTTTGTTTGCTTGCATATGTTCAGCAGTTAGTACAAATCTTTAAACAGTGCCTTTAACAGAAGTCATTACTATAAATTCCACAACCTGCTTGAAACAACACAATTAACATGGAGCAGTTTTTTTAAATATACATTTTTTAAAATGATTGTACAGTCTTGGTGCAAATGGAAACTTTATAAGCAAAGATGTCTCAAAAGTTAAATAGATGAAAAGTATTTGTTTTTAGTTAAGTCTGTCCACTTTATTTACTTTTCCTACAATCGTCCCTATTCATGGAACCTTACATAAACAATACATTGAATGATGGAAACAGAAAGGATACATGTTTGTTCTGTTCCTGTAGACTCTTAAGATTTTCACAAGGCAAACAGGGTAACACTAAGTAGTTGGAAAACAAGTCAATAGTCCAAACTATAGTATTTTGACAGAAGCATTTAGTTAATTTCTGGCTATGCTAAATAAACAATTTCTCATTTTTTTATTTCCTGTAGCATTTTAAATTAGTTTATAATTGGTTAATATTTAATTTAGGACAGCTGATTGTAGCTGGGGTTAGCATTTGCACCCTGCATCTCCAGGAGCCTCAATTCCAATTATGATCTTTCATGTGTAATTTGTAGTACTAGGGTGTTGTACCGTGTTAGCCATTATGAATGTAGAGAAAGCCAAGCAAAATTACATCTTTTATTGGCTAACTAAAAAGATTACAATATGGAAGCTTTCGAGGCAACTCAGGCCCCTTCTTCAGGCAAGATGTAATCGATTACATCTTGCCTGAAGAAGGGGCCTGAGTTGCCTCGAAAGCTTGCATATTGTAATCTTTTTAGTTAGCCAATAAAAGGTGTCATTTTGCTTGGCTTTTCTCTACATGTGTAATTTGGACATTTCATTCTTTCTGTTCATTGTTTTCACTTTTGATAACATGCTTAGTTTACAGGGAACTTAAAATTGTCTCAGTATGAGTAACTGTGCCAAGTAAAGGACATACAGACTGTTCTAGGCTGGTCCTGGCTTTGTACCTGGTGCTGACAAGATGAGTTTGGAAAAATGATCCTGCAACTTTGTGCTGGAATAAGCTGTTTCAGAAAATCAGAATAAATCTTAGAGTGCCTTGTCTTTTACATACAGAACAAATTCAGCTTGCGTAAGTGTTTTTATCTTATAAGTGATCAAACCTAAATGAAATTTACTCACTGAATTTACACACTCAAAATGTGATTTTGATTTGATTGTTATAATCATTTATGTTTGATCTAAGTAGATCACCAAGTTGTGTTTTACTCAGTAACTAAAATTTCTTAATCAAAAGCTCCAGGGTTGTTTTTATATGATTATTATTAATAATGGGGAACACATAATATTGGGGAAACCTATGTTTTCATTCCTAATCGTCCTTTTTCTCTCCCTCCTTCTACTCTTACTCATCCTTTTCTTTTTCTTATAATAATGAATAACCGCTATATTGTTTGATTTTATGTTGGGAATCCTGTAGTTAGGTTACACCAAACATGTTAAATGTAGTGATGCATATGATATTAACAATACACAGTAGAAATCAGTATTTGGGGTAAGCTGATCTCACATGACTGGTCTTAAATTGTTCAGAAGCCTGTGAATTTTAATGTGGTCATGAACACTTGAGTGCATAAATTAGCACTTTGCCAAGGCTGAAAACTTAACTGTAGCTAAATTGTAATGAGATTAATGTGTACCACTGCCTGTGTTGAAACTTACTGCCAGTTTTTGAAATATCATTTCAGTCTCCCTATAAATACCCAAGCATACCAGCAAGCACTATGCTATAATAATTAATTTCCTATTTTTTCTTAGAAAAGAACAGAGGTGTCTTTAGTTTAGTGTTTGATGAAAACTGGTTAACCACTTTTGATTGCAATGTCACCTCATGTAAATAATTGTAAATGTGGTATTAAAGACACTTTGCATTCTTGCATAGTTTTCAGCTAAAAGTAAGTCCACATTAAATTTGACAATATTTTGTAGAAACTTTTGCTCATGAAATGCTTACATTGTAATTCAAATGTTTTAATGGTAGGTTTTATATGAATGATGTTTCATACATGATAACCAAAAACAAGTAACTTCATTAATTGCAGTAATTTGAAACAACCATATGTTACATATGAAACCAAGAGATGATCAGGATATTAAAAAAAGCAAAAAAAATACTATAGAAAAAGAATATATTTTTTCCATTGCTGCATTCCACAGTCTATGTAAATGATCTGAAAATAGTATTAATTTATAAAGTCAGTGTGAGTTTGGGTGGATAATGCTGACATTTTTTTGAATATGATGTTTCAGAAAATGCAAAGATGACTAAGCTTTCAGATTATTTTTTTTTCTTTTACACTCTTTAGGAATTATTTGTACTGATGTTTCTCACAATCCTCAGTTTTTTTGTTCTTTTCATATTTCAAATGCAGAAAGAACTTAGGACAGATTCATATAAACTGATGGTTAATAAATGAACAACTTTGGTGGGACATGCTATTTTACAGCCCAGCCTCGGATCTAATGTACTGATTAGACTCTTCCACTGTAACACCTCAATATCTTGCTGAGTTGAAGAAACATTCCTCCAGTTTGAGAGGCAATTGGTGGTGTCTTTTACGCACCACATTACTCAGCAACTAGTGATACCTGATACACTGTCTTAAAATGAGGTTGCAGTTACAAAGCCCCATGTACTGAATGCAGAGCTTTGTGTTGAATGTACGTTTTCATTTTTGCTCTAATTAACAGTTATTAATGTTAGCACAAAAACACCAAAAAATGAAATGATAATTGAGCAACCAAATATTACACCAACAAAAAAATCAATATTTAAGTATGTTTTTCATTGTGAATAATTTATTATGTAGTTAATTAGGATGAAGAATGTAAATACAGTAAATGGAGAAGCAGTCTGACCTGGTCATAAGATGTTCAAGTGACTATGTAAATACAATAAACTTTGATACTACTATTAATCTTATAAGTTGCTACTGTTGAAGGAAATACTGTTAGGAAGAATATTGGAAGGCTGTACTAGAACTATAGAGTAAACCAATCATATTTGACCTCATTCTGTGTAAACCAATCATATTTGACCTCATTCTGTGACTCTTTACCTTCTGTCTCAAACAACCTATTCACGGACAAGAAAGAAGACACCTAAGCTTTTTTTTTTCTCATTAGAAGACAATGGGTCACCTGTATTTGATTTGAAACAACCTTCTGTACATAACAGTCATGGTCTAAAGATACTACCTGTTCTTTAACAAACTTGCATAACTAGTTCAATTGTGCTTTATCTGTGTATAGTGACCCAATAATTATTATGATGCATTTACAAATAATTCTTATGGATGAATTGTATGTTGCTGTTTAGTAATGTCATTGATATCTTCTTAAGCACAAGCCAAGCTGTAAACTGACACCCATTCTACACCAATTTCATACATTGCAAATGCTATGCCATCTCTATCACTGTATTTTTTCCCAGTTAAATTTCGTTTGAAAAATGGGTAGAATATATCTAGCTGTACATGCCAGGCATTTCATATATTCTGGCTTATGAAAAAATCTGTGATATATTGGTTGTGTCTACTGCTAGAATGTCATTAGGTTAGGGTATCGTGGGCTGCATCAGGAGTGGGCAGGAGGAGTATAGGAACCCTAATCAAGGACTTTGTTAAATGGTGCGACTCATACTACCTACAACTGAACACCAGTAAAACCAAGGAGCTGGTGGTGGATTTTAGGAGGACCAGGCCCCTCATGGACCCCATGATCATCAGAGGTGACTGTGTGCAGAGGGTGCAGACCTATAAATACCTGGGAGTGTAGCTGGATGATAAATTGGACTGGACTGCCAATACTGATTCTCTGTGTAAGAAAGGACAGAGCCGACTATACTTCCTTAGAAGGCTGGCTTCCTTCAACATCTGCAATAAGATGCTGCAGATGTTCTATCTGACAGTTGTGGCGAGCGCCCTCTTCTAATCGGTGGTGTGCTGGGGAGGCAGCATAAAGAAGAGGGACGCCTCATGCCTGGACAAACTGGTGAGGAAGGCAGGCTCTATTGTAGGCATGGTGCTGGACAGTTTGACATCCGTGGCAGAGTGACGGGCACAGAGCAGGCTCCTGTCAATCATGGAGAATCCACTGCATCCACTAAACAGTATTTCTCCAGACAGAGGAACAGCTTCAGCGACAGACTTCTGTCACTGTCCTGCTCCACTGACAGACTGAGGAGATCGTTCCTACCCCACACTATGCGACTCTTTAATTCCACCCGTGGGTGGGATAAACGTTAACATTATACAAAGATATTGTCTGTCTGTTATACCTGCATTGTTATCACTGTTTAATTTAATATTGTTCTTTATCAGTATGCTGCTGCTGGAGTATGTGAATTTACCCTTGGGATTAATAAAGTATCTATCTATCTAGAGCTAGTCTCTTTGTGTTTATATAAAACTATGAAAATCTGAATTCTTCTAGGTTTTTGCTTCTGCTGTCATGATGCTATATCTTTGCCGAATTTATTGATGGGATGTGTTATGATGCCCTGTCTTCTCAAATGTCACTATTGAGTGTGCCAGTGTAATCAACTATATAAACTAATACCTGGTATGTCAATCAATTGTATGAATCATGGAAAACTTTTCCTGTGCTGCTTCATTTATCTACACATTAGTTTATCTAGACTGAATGCTGCTTGAAATGGGCATTTAATATACCAATGACATTCTACCTAATGCTTTTCTATTCATCTTAAGTCATTGGGTTGCCTGCTAAGCATTCAACTTCTGCTCCAGGTGGAAACATGTCTGTGATGCACTGCTAAATTGTATATTCTTTGTGTGCCATACAGTTCAATAGCACTTCTTGAACTACAAGTCTATCATTCATTCATTCATTTTTGAACTTGTTTAATCAAATTCAGGGCCATGTGGTAAATTAAGGCGCTCTCGTCCTCTTGAACCCTCAGATGACACGTAAGACACCTGATATAAGTCCAATATTTTTACTTTTATTAGATTAATGTTCCCTAAGCACCTCCACTCCACAACACTCCAATAATAAATCAATATTCAAACACAATAAACAGTCAATCCTCCACTCCTCCCAGCAGTTCTGTCACACTCCCTCCCAACTCCGGCTTGGGCTGCTGGGGTTACCCATAGTCCCTTTATACTTCTTGACCTTGAAGTGTTTCTGTCCCTCAGTCCATGTGACTCTTAACACTTCCGGGTCAGGTGAAAACTCCTTTTCTTCAACTCGGAAGTATGTCATTGCTTCTGTCCCCTTGACTGGGAAGTACTTCCGGGTTATAAGGCAAATAGAAGTCCCTGGGCCTCCCTGCAGCGTCCCCTGGCGGTCCCCATGGTATCCAGCAGGGCTGTGAAGGGAAACTCCAAGGTCCATGATGCCCTGCTGGAACCCGGGGCATCTCCACGTTGCAGGGAGGGCTCCACCTGGCGGCTTGGGGGTATTGGCCGGGATAAGCTGCCGGCCATAGTCCACAGCCATAAGGGCCTTTAACCACAGCAGACATGAACTAGTTCTAGCTGGGTCACTAATCCATCATGGGACATACTTAGGCACATAGCCACTCATAACCGACCAGTGTAAAGTTTCTAGTTAATCATTGAGATCAAGGAGTAAAATAGGAATACAGTCATCCCTCACCTATCGCGGGGGTTACGTTCCAGAGCCCCCCGCGATAGGTGAAAATCCGCGAAGTAGCGACCTATATTCATTTTATTATTTATACATATTTTAAGGCTTTATAAACCCTTCCCACACTCTTATAAACCTTTCTCACTCTCTTGTTAACCTTTCCCACACTCATATAAACACTTCCTATGCTCTTAAACACTTTCTACATTCTTAAACACCGCAGACCAACACTGCACGCAGCGATCAGACGTCGCTATGTCTGCACTCGCTTTGTGAAGGGGGGCAGCTGAACTCACGTTGAGCAGAAATGGACTTTGTGCTGCTTCTGCCAAAATGCCTGCTTGTTGCTCTGCGCATTCGGAAGGAGGAGGAGGAGTGGGGGTGTGTGAGGGCTGAATGCACGTTCGCTCAAACCCCCCTCCCCAGAGGCGCAGTACGCTCCTGCCACTTCGCATTGTCAAGGGGGTGGGGAGCTGAATGAATGCTAAGGAGAAGTGGACTTTGTGCTGGCTTTGTGCTGCTTGTCGCTCTGCGTGTCAATAATTTAAAAGCCTGTACAGCACCTATTTTCCTGTCTCACTGTCTTGTCTTGCGTGAAGTTAAAATGTTTTATAATAGTGAGATGTTACTCATATCCTTAGCCCGACATCCACATATCATATGTGTTAACAAAGTGTGTTTTATAAGTTTACATGTGTTTAAAGCATGTGGGATGGGTATTTTAAGGCTTAAACTATAAAAATGTTTATTTATATGGTCTTTCTATATCACAGATTTTCTCCTGTTGCTGATGGGTCTGGAACATAACTTCCGCTATAGGCGGGCAATCACTTGTATTTAAAAATCCGCGAAGTCGTGAATCCGCGAAAAGTGAACCGCGAAGTAGCGAGGGATTACTGTATCAGAAGAAAATCCCATGCGGGCTAGGGCACAATTAGCAAACTTTTTATAGACCGTGATATATGGCAGGTTGCAGTACAAATTATCACAGTGCATTTTTAGTTAAACATTTATGATATATATTTTAAAAATAAAACCGTTACTATATGTATTTCTACCAACATAATGGCATGTTGACATTTGCTCCTTAGTGACACATCTCTTTCTTTTCCATTTGTCTTGCACAAAAACAATACCTTCAGAAAGTATTTGTATGCCTTCACTTTTTACTTATTTTGTTATATTGCAGCCTTATGCTAAAATCATTTAAAATCAATTTTCCCTCATTAAGCAATATTTAATACCCTAGAATGACAAACCAAAAACAATATTTTAGAATTTATTATAAAATTTAATAAAAGTGAAAACTCAAATATCACACTGACACAGGTATTAAGACCATTTAGTCATTACTTTGTTCAAGCACTTTAGATAAGCATTTACAACCAAGAGCCTTCTTGGGAATGAAATGACAAGCTTTGTACACCTGGAGTTTCTGTCATTTTTCTCAGCAGATCTTCTTAAGCTCCTGTTGGGAGGCGGACTTCCCGCCTAGTCTGAGGTCCAGAACACTCTGGATCAGGTTTTCATTAAGGATATCTCTGTACAGTGCTTCATTCAAGCTTTCCCTCAACTCTGAGTAGTCTCTCAGTCTATGCTGCTGATAAACAACCCCACAACATGATGCTGCCATGATTCACCTTTGGAATGGTATTGTGCTTGGTGATGAGCAGTGCCTGGTTTCCTCCAGACATGATACTTAAAGTCAAAGCCAGACAGTTCAACCTTGGTTTAATCAGACCAAAGAATTTTGTTTCTCATAGTGTGAGAGTCCTTCAGGTTCATTTTTGCTAATTCCAAGCTGTCACTGATTTAGTATGATTGCTGATAGTAATCAAACTTGTTACCGTATCTTATGTATACTGAATACAAAACATAGACATCCATATGTTGGGATCTTCTGCGCGATAAACCCATTATGGTTCTTGTTTTGACAGTTTTTATGTTATACTTCCTTGAACATTAGTTCTGTTAATCATTTTCATTCTTTTTCTTTGTGTCTTGTGTCAAGTCAAATTTTGCATCTAGGGACAAATTTTTGTATATCACTGCACTGGTATTAACTGCTAATGTTTTAGATGCAGTTTTATTTAAGATTGTTCAGTTGCAGTACATTACTGTTTGTTGGCTACTGTAAAAAATATTTTTTTTACAAAATAATTCAGAAAAAATGGTGTTGTAAAGAATTTCAGGTTACTGATTAAGTACCCTTAACTTCAATTTCTGGTTTGCCCAAACAGTTCTTACTGCACATATTTTCTCTCTCTTCTTTCTTTGGTTTAAATCAGATCACACTTGTTCAATGCCCTTGTTTCTTTTAAGAAGTATATGTTTGAAGGCAGTTGTTTAGTCATGTTTCACGCCATCTAGGAACAACTGACAATGTATATTTGGCAATTAAGGCGATGGCAGTTACTAATCATAACAATGGTAGTGGTGCATTTATGTCTTTGTGTTTGTAGTGTATGTTGACCTTGCATGTAAAGTAGAGAAGAGTGGAGTGAATTTTTTGTGAACCCAACTGTAGATGGGAGAATCCAACAAGAAGAGAAATTATCAAGATACTGTATACTTACTTTTTATCACGGCCTAGCAATCCATTGTCCTGATACTTCATGCAAAGCACTTTGACAAAGCATTCTATACACAACATGTTTTTAAATCCAGACTTTAAGAAATGGCTAATACTCATTTCACATTTTTCAGTTATCTTTTATTTATCACCATAGCTCTTAAATTATACACAGAGTATGTTTTTTTCAGTCTACTTTTTCCTGCTTTACTTCTATTTTTGCCATTGGCTATAAATTACATTAGCTCTCTTTAAGCTCACATTAGCTCTCTTTAACAACAACAACAACAACATTTATTTATATAGCACATTTTTATACCAACAATGTAGCTGAAAGTGCTTTACAACATGTCAAAGAGAATGGTACAAAAAACAAAGAACAATTAATAAGATTAAGCAATAATATTACAAAATAAGTACCAAAGAAGAAAAAAAATCTAAATGATCTTAAAAAACAGATAAATATCAAGCAGAAGAGTAGCGTCCTTATATATAATGTCATGAAGTGAGTCTCTAAAGATGTTTCCAGTGATAAGGTCAAATGGCCTGGAGGACAGAAAAAAACAAAAAAAAATCTGCAAAAGTTCCAAGGCCAACAGACTTCCCAGCCCCCACTGGGCATTCTGCCTAACATAAATGTTCTTAATTCATTCCTTTGTTTCTAGGCTTCATATGAGAGGATTTGATTAAGTCAGTCTCGTGGACAACTGGGGCCCCCGCCTACATTCAGTCATCACAGGTTGTTACATGGTGACCTGATCAGAAAAGATAGCAGAGATAAGTAGAGAATATTAAAGATTGCAGATCCCTAAAGAATATAATTTTATGCCGATATAGTCTACTAGGAGTACAGCTGAAATATAGCTATAAAAAATTAAAATAATGGGGTTTACAGTAGCAGTTTTTTTAAAATGTTCCACAGTATTAGCCTGATGAATTTCTGTTAGTAAACATTCCAGATTATAGGTGCAAAACAAAATAAAGCAAAAAAACAAAACAAAAGGCCATCTTACCACTTTTTACCTGGTGAAGATCTAAGGTTATGAGTTAGAATGAAGGGGGATAGGCATTCCAAAAGGAGATAAGGAGGTTCAAATCAGAAATAATTCCTGAATATAGTGATACACAGTAGTAATTTCTTTCTAATATTGACAAACTGGAAGTGTTAGTTAGCAGGTTCAGTTATGTGACAGAATTTGTAATTTATTCCTACGTGTTTTGGATTCTGTCATTTAAATGTAACTTGATGCTTGAGGTTGCATGTTGTATGAATCATTGGTTCTCAGACTTGTTCCTAATAAACCCAGACCATCATTTTTATCTATAATTTAATAACCATGCTGTTATTTCTAAGATTATGCCCTCATTCTGTTAATTTAGATGATAGGATAGGTTCAAGTCTTTGCTTAATTGCTTTGAATGTTCTTCTGGTGTCTGTATGGTAGTGCTGGGTGGTATACCGGTTCATACCGAAAACTGTTTTTTATTTTCGTTATGATACGGATTTTTCTTATACCGCAACACCGGTTTAAATTGCCTAAATGACATTCGGAACGTGGCGCAGCAGGAAACTGTTCAAGGGGGGACCTTTTTCACTGCTACACCGCTAATCACATACAGCGGAGTACATGCGTTAGTAGAGGTGTTGCACGGGGGCTCTTTTTCACTACTATACCGCTAAATAGGCATGCAGCGGAGTACATGTGGTAGTGTAGGTATTGCGTGGTGAAAATGGACAGAGAATATTCTGAAACTGAAGCTGTAGCTGACGACAAAGTTAAACATGATGACACAGAAGAACTTTTGCTGGAAAAAAAGTCACGTCCGTTGCCTGGAGATACTTTGGTTTTAAAAGGTCGGATGTGGACCATTATGTACAAATGTGTAAATACTGTTTCTATACTACTGGATAATACTGCAAGCCAAGTTGTACTTGTTTTATTTTTTTTTTCAATACAGTGTAATGTACCTGGGTACTGTGTAATAGTGTGACGACATGTTGAATTTATTCTCGACATTTCCACTTTAATCTCGCCGTTTATGTCAAGATTAAAGTCGAAATGTTGACTTTATTCTTGTAATTTGTCATTAAAGTAGAACATCGCAAACTAAACTTCATCTTAAAATGAATATTTAATTTACTAGATTTTCCCAAACCCCGTCATAAGTTATATAGCACATTAAATGCTTTGTGTTAAGTGTTCCCCGAACCATGTTAAATCGGTACGTGCTTCTTATACTGATGTCCTCTTGTACTGAGGAAGCGCCGGCATTGATTGCTGCACAGAATACATTCACTTCATGATATTCCTGGTCTCTGAACATTTAGAATGCTAAGATAAATATTTGATATAATTTTCATGATGAAATTCATTAAAGCATGTATTAATCATGTGGGGGGCACGGCGGCGTGGAGGTTGCACTGCTGCTTCGCAGCAAGGGTGTCTCGGGAGTACCCTGCCTTGAATTTGCATATTTTTCTGGTGGGTTTACTTGACGTGCTTCAGTTTCCTTTCAAATTCATGTAGGATGTGGGGTTTTGTTACACTAGCAGGGTCAATATAGCATATGTGTTGCTCATATTCACCCTGTGATGTGCTGGCGACTCGTTCAGGATTTGCTCCTGCCTCACACACAATGCTTGCTGGGATGGGTGCAACCTTGAATGGATGGCATAATTAAACATGTATAACAAAGATTTTTTTAAAGTTCTGAACACTCCGTGGGCTAAGTTTATAACTAGTTTTAATTTCACAAAGACATTTATCATGTGGTGATTGGTTATGTGGAAAAAGAAAAAGGAAGGATAGGAACTGGGGTTTTGGTACGTCAGACAGACAGCACGCATGCAATAAAGAAAGCCTGCTCAGAAGAACATCCATTGAATTCTGTGTTCATGTCTCCGACCACCAGATCACAAAACCAACATTTACACAATATTTAAGTTAAACCTGTGCGATACCCATTCATACATCCAGTTTTTTGGAGCCTCGTCACACCTGCCATAAAGTTCTCTACGCTGAACATACACCTGGGGACCCCTTACTGCGAGGGAGCAGCACTACTGCCTCACTACCGTGCATGTTTAATACCTGCTTTAATGCATTTCAGCCTGAAAATGATATCAAGTGTGTATCTTAGCATTCTAAATTTTCAGACAGCAGGAATATCATGAAGTGAATGGATTCTGTGTGGTGATCGCTGGCGGCACCTCTTACTGCGGAGGAAGTCAGTTTAAGAAGCATAGTGATTAACAACTGGGTTGGGGAACACTTAACACAAAGCATTTAATGTGCTACATTAACTTATGATGGGGTTTGAGAAAATCTAGTAAATTAAACATTGATTTTAGGATGAAGTTTAGTTTACGACATTCTACTTTATTTATAAAATAAACTACGAGAATAAAGTGGAAATGTCGACTTTAATCTCGACATAAACGGCGAAATTAAAGTGGAAATGTCAAGAATAAAGTCAACATGTCGAACTTATTCTCGACATACGTATAGTTTGTTTTTTTCTTCCCTATGTCCGTAGTTTTTTTTCTTCACCGTGGCCGTAATATGCTTCCGTAGGGCTATACCACAAATAGCATTATAAATGCAAGTTGCAGTTTTGTTATTTATGTATATAGCTTAGCTTGAAGCAAGGTCCATATTAATGCAGTTTGCCTAAATGATGGGTCAGTTGGTAAAGATGTCATCGCCAAGCTGCACTTGTTTAATTTAATTTTATTTTTATTTGGTGACTACTGTGTAATGCACCTGGGCTTGAAGTCTAGTTTAAATATTATGCAGTTTAATGATGGTAAAGTTGTTTAAAAAGTCACTTTAACGTGTCAGTGGACAGAGATTGTTAACATTAACAGAAAGAGTAGTTGGTTTACAAAAAATATTTACTATTTATTCCTTTTCTAAGACATGTTCATGTGAAACCGGTATAATTTTGAAAAATACCGTGTTATAGAATTTTGGTCATACTGCCCAGCACTACTGTATGGCTTTTCCCTTCCACATGCCAATGACACATTTCTTACATTATTTAGAAACTCTAAACTGGCTACATTTGGATACTTGCATGAATATGCCCTTTGCAAAATTGGTGCCATATCCATATTCATTTCTACCTTTGCACTAAGTTCTACCGTACTAGGTCCTCTAGCTTCCTATGAGCATGTCATTGAAAAAAAGTGGATGAATGTATGGAATGGAATAGCTGCATGAGTGTGTTGTGCAATGGATTTGTGGCCTGCTGGGGGCTGGTTCCTCCCCTGCATCTGATACTAGATTGGTTTTGAGTCCCAGAGGTACAAAATTTGGCCCTAGTGGGTTTAACAAAGCGTGAATATATTTTATTTTATGATATTTGGACTGTTTTCACTTTGTGACTATGAACTGCTCTAAATGTAAAATAAAATGCTTTCCTCTAAAATGTAATAACTGAGTTAAGGTTCCAATTCTTGCTCAAGGGAGATGCAGTAGTTTTAAGTGGATAATCAGCTCATATAACCATCCATTCAATTTCTAAAACCATTTATCCAGAGCAATTTTCAGAGGAAGCTGGAGCCCATCCTAGTAATCAGCATTCACAAGGTAGGAATGATTCCTAGCTGGAGCTCTGGCCCATCGCAGGTTGAGCACACACACACACGCATTATGGAGCCAATTTAGCATTGACAATGCAAGTCTTGAGAAAATTCACACAAACCTGGGAAGAACATGCAATCTCCATGAAGGGAGCACCTGGGTTTGAGACCCGGTCTTCTTGTTGTGAGGCAGCAGCATTATTGGTGTGTCACTGTGCTGCCCAGCCCAAATAACATCAAAGGTAAATGACAGCTTAAAATCTGCCTGATTCTGATATATAATTTGGTCTTGAATTTTCCATATATGAGATATAAGTTGCCATATATCTCATAATCAAGATTGAATTAACACTTTTCACCCATTGTGGCTGTTCCCCACCTGGATTTTGGTGTCAATTTTATAACTCCCAACTTATGTATTTTCCCTGAGACTTAGCCACTTTAAATGAATGTAGATGTGTGTAATTCAACCATTTATGACTCCTGAAGATAATTAACTGTACAGGAACTTAATTAGGTGTGTCATAGTTTAAAAGTCAAATGCCTATAGGATTAGTAATTTTTTGGCATAATAGCATAGTGGCAAGGGCAGAGGTTTTAAACCACACCATTGGATTGTTCAGTCTTCTTATCTACCACAGTATGGGGCTGTAAACAAGAGACATGCCTGTTCTTCAGTTTATGATTTCTTCTTATGTAGGTTGCTTTTGTAAAATCCATCAATTAGATATATAATGATTTTCTGAGTCTCTGCCTGCTTGATCAGGTAATGGTTGTGTTGGCACCTTAATAAACTGGGCCATTCTCCAGGTGCTTGTGGTGAATTCCCAGGCATTCCAAGGATTGGTGAGTGATACAAATAAGTACAAATATTGGGACCTAACAGCTGTGCCTCCAGAACTTCATACAACTGTGGAAGCATTCAAAATGTAATGTGCTTATACTAGTTATAATCATTTTCCTTAAATATCTGTGTAAGCTGATATTTAAGCTGGTCCATTGGTTCTCAGCCAATAGTAAATTCATATTGATTTTCCTGTATCTGAGATTTTAATATTTCTTGAGTTTTGTATTTACTAGAGGTGCCTGTAACTTTCAATATTTCCGGTTAGCCATCTTCTACTGTGGACCTTTGTACCCCGTGCCAAATACCAAAAATATTGCTTTGCATGGAATGCCCAAGCAAAGTGTGATTGAAAATTTGAACATCACACTATGGTTCCAGTTAATACAAGGCACACCTCACCCAGAAAAGAGATACAGTACTGGCATCCAATCATGAGGCCAGGCTTAATGGAATAAATTTTTAGTCACATTTTTTGTTGAAAAAAGACATAAGAAATTTTTCAATAGTGAACAACGCTGGACAACAGCAAACAATATCAAAACTGTCCTTTAAAATATTTCATGTTATATGTGTCTAATAATCCACATGTCAGGTCATGAAGTTATAAGCTTACAGTGTGCAAAATACATTTATTCTTTCCTCAAATATTGTTAAATAAACAACTCCAAAAATGAAATAGTGTACAAACAGGAAACTTTTTCTTTCTACGGGGATGGATTTTTGAAATAACTGTTGACCACTGAATGAGGGGGAGAGGTAAGTCTCTAACATAATAAAGCATAAAAAGTATCTTTTTTGGGTGGAATATTACAGTATACTGTATTTCTGATCATAAAGTGCCAGATGACCAGCTGACCAGCATTACTTGGTTTGACCAAATATAATGTATATATATTCCACACTTCTAATAAAATAAAATGTAATAAATCTGCCTATTATATGTTGAAAATATAGCAAAATTGTATTTGGAAAAAGTTCTCATTTACATAGAGACAATAATGAAAACAGAATAAATCAGGTCATTCAGTCTGTTATCTTACAGTGTTTTCAAAGTGAATTCAATCACAAAACCCTTCCTAGAAAAAAAAATAATGAAAAGATCAGAGATACAGATTTTTTTAAATAAGATTACAGGGAGGTGGCTAAATAGCATGTGTTCTTACACCCTTTGTGACAATACTGTCAGCTATGTGGTAATCTTCTTGCAGTGCATGATTAAGGCGTGGTAGTTTCTTTTGTTTTAATTAAACTTGTTTTATTTTGGGCATTTCATCTTTCTTATTAAGTTTATTACTCTTTTTAAGCTTTAATTTTGTCCCACAAATTTTGAGTTTCTTAATTTTGGTTGTTGTGTACCCACAGAGATTTTTTTTCACCCATACAAAGAGGTTTATACAGCTATCACATTGGTGATGTAACTTTCCAAAGTAGTGCTCATTTGTCGGTGTGCATTTCTTTCTTCTTTTCATTCTTGCATGTTGTGCTATATCTTGTATTAAGCACCTTCCATAGTGCCCCTGGCAGGGATGTTGCTGTTCTTCTTTTCCCTTCTTAGAACATTAGAACAATCTAGACAAGAACAGGCCATTCAGCTTTCAACAAAGCTTGCCAGTCCTATCCACATAATTATTCTTCTAAAAAGAACATTAAGTCTATTTTTGAAAGTCTCTAAGGTCCTACTGTTTACCACACTACTTGGTATCTTATTCCATGTGTCTATGGTTCTCTGTGTAAAGAAAACTTCCAAATATTTGTGCAAAATTTACCCTTAACAAGTTTCCAACAATGTCACCATGTTCTTGATGAAGTAATTTTAAAAAAAGAATCTCGATCCACTCAACTAATTTAAAAAAATTCTATCAGGTCTCCTCTTTGTTTGCTTAAACTGAAAAGACTCCGTTCTTTCAAACTTTCCTCATAATTTATTCTCTTCATTAAATGTCATCTCTGCCCAGTCCTGTATGCTGTCTAGGTTCCTATGTAATGACTCAATGGATTCCAGATTATCTTCAAACTTAACCAGCTTGCTACTTATATTCCTATCCAAATCATTTATGTACTGTATACTAAAAAGATCATCAGCCCTAGCAACGAACCCTATGGAACACCACTTGTAATGTCAGCCAGTTCTGATAAGGTTCCTTGCACGATAACCCTCTGCTTCCTGTGTCTCAGCCAATTTTGCACACATCTACAAACAACACCCTGAACTACCATTTCTTTTAGGTTGATGCCCAACTTCTCATGTGACACCTTATCAAATGTTTTCTGAAAGTCAAGATAAATTATATCATGTGCTCCACTTATCCTTTTTTTCCTTCCTCATAGAATTCCAGCATGTTGGTGAAACATGACCTCCCTCGTCTGAATCCATGTTGACTGTTCAGTAAAACTCCTGTTCTTGTCATGTGTTGCTCAGTCTTATCCTTAATAATTCCTTCCATTATTTTAAGCCTACTGGCCTATAGATGCTTGGATCTGCCCGGTCACCCTCTTTATATAATGAGATAATATTTGCCATTTTCCTGTCCTTCAGAATTTCCAGTGTGCAGTGGCTTTCTAAAAATATGTGTCAAAGGTTTTTATTTACAGTATGTTCTGGCTAACCTCCTTAAGAATTCCAGGGTAAATATTATCTGGTGGTGTTGATTTGTTTGATTTCAGCCTGAACAGTATTTCTCCCTCTACAATTTCCAAATCACTCAGTACCTGTTTAGTAGTCCCATTTACCACTTGGAGGTTTTCTACTTCCTCACATGTGTAGACCTCTGAAAAATGCAAGTTTATAGCTTCTGCTATTTCACGGTCTGTATTTTTAAATTTTCCTTTACTATGCCTGATGCACTTAACCTGCACCTTGACTGTTCTTTTACTAGTAAAATACTGAATGAATACTTTTGGGAGATCTTTCGCCTTATCTGCCATATTCATGTCTAACTGTATTTTAGCCTCTCTAATATTGTTCTTAATGGTTGCCCTCATGTTCTTATACTCCCTGTGATTCACATTGGAGTTATTAGTCTTATATACCTTATACAGCTGTTTTTTTCCTTTGCCGCTTCTTTTTCAACTCTTTATTAACCCACTGCAGAGTTATTTTTTTTAAATTTCCTACCAATTCCAAATTTAATTATGTACCTGCCCTGCAGTATATGTAAATACTTTTTAAACCTGTTCCACTGCTTCCACATTTAAAAAGTTATCCCAGTGTATCCTCCCATGTAACTTTGCCATATCTTTTCAAAATGTACCCTACCAAAATTAGACTTAACAGTTTTTGTCTTTGCATCTGCACTCCAAAAACACTGAGAATTGTATTAAATTATGGTCATTTGGCCCTGTTGGTTCAATCACCTCTACACCCTTAATTCTATCTTGATTATTACAAAATACTAAATCCAGACAGGCTTTCCCCCTCAACACTTACATGAACACAAGCCCACAACCTATGACTTAGAACAAAGTCAAACCTGCGCTGGACCTATTTGATTTTGTTGGAGCAAGTTGTAGACTGGTTGGACTAAGAACAAAGTCAAACCTGCGCTGGACCTATTGATTTTGTTGGAGCAAGTTGTAGACTGGTTGGACTAAGTCGCTGAGTATGCCAAAGTACATTGTCATTAGACTACAATATAAGATGATGGAATGAAGCGTTTGACTGAAAATTGCTGGAAACTCACATAATGTGATGTGTGTGACATTGCCTTTGCTCACACATATCTGCCTTTTTTTGTTAAAAAGAAAAACTGTTTGGATGACTTTAGGTCTTTCACTTTCAAGTTCCACATATAAAATCTATACTAATAAAAGGCAAAGCCCTCACTGACTGACTCACTCACTCACTCACTCACTCACTCACTCACTCACTCACTCACTCACTCACTCACTCACTCACTCATCACTAATTCTCCAACTTCCCGTGTAGGTAGAAGGCTGAAATTTGGCAGGCTCATTCCTTACAGCTTACTTACAAAAGTTAGGCAGGTTTCATTTCGAAATTCTACGCGTAATGGTCATAACTGGAACCTCTTTTTTGTCCATATACTGTAATGGAAGGCAGCAAGATGGCCGTAGGAGACGGAGTTGCGTGTCGCGTCATCACGTCTCCCACGTAATCATGTGAACTGACTGTGAATTCAGTACGTAGAAAAGAAGGAGGAGCCCCAAAGAGCGCTGAACAAAACATTCATTACACAATTCACAAGGCAGCGAAACAATAAGAAGCGAGTGAGTGACGCATACAAGCATTTTCATAAGACACGAGGTATAAAAAAGCACGGCGTAAACCATAAGTTTAAATTAAGTTTATAGAAACGCTCCCGCTGCCGTTTGCAATGCCATATTCGCGAGATACAATACAATACAATACAATACAGTTTATTTTTGTATAGCCCAAAATCACACAGGAAGTGCCGCAATGGGCTTTAACAGGCCCTGCCTCTTGACAGCCCCCCAGCCTTGACTCTCTAAGAAGACAAGGAAAAACTCCCAAAAAAAACCTAGTAGGGAAAAATGGAAGAAACCTTGGGAAAGGCAGTTCAGAGAGAGACCCCTTTCCAGGTAGATTGGGCGTGCAATGGGTGTCAAAAGAAGGGGGTCAATACAATACAGTACAGTACGCAGAACAATTTCTCAATATAGTAAGAAATAAAAAAAAAAAAATATATAAATTTTAGAAGTACAGAGCAGAATTTAACAGTAGATGATATATCCCATAATAAGATTTGTATTTGTATAGAGTCCTGGAGACCTCATCCTTCAAGCTGCCTCCCCCATTTGGCCATTCCACAGCTGAAACAGTGCTGGGCCAGCCAATCCGATGAAAGGACCCCTCTCTCCCACGATTCCTGCGATCCTCCATCTGGGATGACTTTTCCTTAGGCAGGCAAAACAACTTGGCAGGTGGGCCGTGGCACCAAGTGCCACATTTGAGTACCGAGAAGAAAAACAGAATAAGTGAGGGTTAGTATACAATTATAACTGTCATGTTACTTATGTTTAAGTGCTAATGACTAACAACAGAGATGCAGTCTGTACAGTTAATCAGCAGCTCTAGTCAGGATATGCTAAACTGAAGTAGTGAGTCTTCAGCCGGGATTTAAAAGCTGAGACCGAAGGGGCATCTCTTATAGTAGCAGGCAGACCATTCCACAGTTTAGGGGCCCTGTAACTAAAAGCTCGACCCCCCACTGTTATTTTATTAATCCTTGGAATCATAAGCAGACCGGCATCTTGAGATCTTAATGTGCGCTCTGGTTTGTAAGTCATGATAAGTTCAGACAAGTAAGCCGGACCTCGACCATTTAATGATTTATATGTTAAAAGAAGGATTTTGAAATCTGCCCTGAACTTAACCGGGAGCCAGTGTAAGGATTTAAGAACTGGAGTTATGTGTTCGTATTTTCTTGTTCTTGTAATAATTCTCGCAGCCGCAAGTTTAATGTAGAAGACACGAGGTATAAATGACAGTTTGGATCACTTTGTAACAGAGTTAAAATTGCTGTAGCGAGAAACTTTTAACTGCCGGTTCTTAGCTAACATTAAATAAACCCGTGGACATTGCAACATCACACAAGAGAGCGGCTCACGTGAAGTGATTGAACGCAGCAGGAGTGATCACTTCAATGAATCAAACCTGTTCAAAAAACACATTGCACAATTGATAAGGTAGGAAAAGAATATGAAACAAAGCACGGTATAAACCGTAACTTTAAATTAAGTTTATAGAAACGCTCCCGCTGCCGTTTGCAATACCGTATTCGCCCCTGCGAAGCGCGGGGATTTTGCTATATATATATTAAACTATTTCAACCATTCTATGATCTGCTTCTCGAAACTGAAAGAGGGCACCGTGGCAGAAGTTAGCCGACTTGCTGACCAACCACAAGCGTTACCTGGTAGGTAACCACCCATACAATCAGATTGTGAATCAGACTACGAATGCCTGCAATGTAATTACCCCGATCTACATGCTGTCAAATGAACGAACCACACGCCGTGGCACAACGTTAGGGGCTTCGCCTCTAGCGCTGACGTCCGAGGTTCGATTCCCGTAAGGGAGTGCAGTGAGTGTGTACACCTGATGAGCCCACAATTACGGCGAAACACGTGTCGCGTACTATGCATCTTCAAAGCACGGTGTAAACCGTAAGTTTAAATTGAGTTTATAGAAACGCTCCCGCTGCCGTTTGCAATACCATATTCGCAAGATACAAGTTTAATGAGAAGACACGAGGTATAAACGAGACTTTGGATGACTTTGTAACAGAGTTAAAATTGCTGGAGCAAGAAACTTTTAACTGCCGGGTCATGTCGCGTGTTCTCGGGTAGGTACACCAAAAAATGTATACATTTATGCATGTAATGGGCAAACAAAAAATGTACTATACCCGAAAGCACTGCAGTAGTACTCAATGTATCTTTACTTCTTAAATGTTAATGTTTTACTGTTTAATAATTTATACCTTCTTATATGTTGTTGAAATTCTTTTATCAAAATACCAGTAACAGCGCACTGCACGATAACGTGGAGTGAATACACTTGACATGAGCATTCATGTTATTTATCCTCTTTCTCTGTACGTTTACCATTCGTTTGCTCAGAGGTTGATGCACTTGCTGCTTAATGAGCAGCTCTTCATCCTAGCGTTCCGCTGCTTCTCTTCTTTCGTCGGCATCTTTTCCCGTTAAAACTGATTAAGTTAGTTTTTGTGTTGCGATAACTTAGTATGTTTTCTTTAATTTTTCAGTTAAGCTGGCACTTAAGTCTTCAATCTGCCTCAAGAATGATTAGCGAAGGTGGTAGGGAATGAAAACGGCACCCGTACGCATCTGGCACGGCCGCACTGGTGCGCGCAGCTGTGAGTTGATTCTACAATAAAATAAAATAAAGATTAAAAGAGTAAT
>NC_041395.2:186432079-186459579 GCF_900747795.2 Erpetoichthys calabaricus
GCTCTGGATAAGAGCATCTGCTAAATGATGTAAATGTAAATGTAAATGTTCTGGACACTCTGGCATGAAGCCCAGATCATTATAGTGCTGCAGTGATGGTTGTCCTTCTGCAAGGTTGTGCCATCTCCTCTCGGGTATTTTGGAGCTCAGCCAGAGTGACCATTGGGTTATTGGTCACCCCTCATTCGAAGGCCCATGTCCTTCAATTGCTCAGTTCTGCTGGGCAGCCAGCTCTAGAAAGAGAAGTAGTTGTTCCAAGCTTTCCAATTAAGAATTATTGTGGCCGTTGTGCTGTGTCCAATTCTGCAGAGTACTTCATAGCCCTTCCGCAGATCTGTGCCTCAATATGATCCTGTCTTTATGCTCTGCCACCAGTCCCTTCTACCTAATGGCTAGGTTTAGAGACCTTAAATAGACAGGTGTATGCCTTTCCTGTAATTTACCACAGGTGGACTTCAAACAAGGTTTAGAAACATCTCAACAATGATCAGTAGAATTAGTTGAACCTGAGCCAGATTTCAAGTGCTGCAGCAAAGGGTCTTATTACTTGTGTCATGATGTATTGAGTGTTGCTTAATGAGGAAAAATATAATTTACATGATTTTACTATTAGGCTGCAAAATAACTGAATGTGAAAAAGCCAAAGAGTCTGAATACTTTCAGAATGCACTGTATTTCAAAGGCTTACAAAGGATTTGCAGATTAATTTGATTTGCAGATTTATCATTTTTTTTTAACATTTCACCAAATACACCAAAAAATATTAAGTAAAACTTCAGCTACTTTTCTAGTCAGAATTTGAATGCATGGATCACCATTGAGATTTTTAATCACCTTACCTTTGATTCAGTGGTGAATACCTTGCATTGGTCATGGATGTTTAGGATTGTTGAAGAGCTTGCAAAGTAGGAAGACTCAATTTGCTCATTTATTTATTATTTAGTGCTGCTGTGTCAGGAATCCTGTTACCCTTTAGGAAAGCATATACAAACTAACCCTTTTAATGTACAGTGTTATTTTTCAATGAATGCGTAGCAGTGTGTGGTAGAAGAACAACACTTAACTTTTTGTCGCATAGCAAATATGAGCAAATGTGAATGGCAAGGATTTATAGCCCAATTGAATCAGTATTCAAAGTTACTTACACCCACCTTATTTCTGTAGAAAAGCATTTCTACCCGCATCCTAAACAGAAACCTATTTAAAATATTAATTAATCCATAAATATCTACAGTATGTTGTAGGTTTAATGTTTACTTTACAGAATGCAGTATAATCATGCTGGCAAACACTCCTTTAACATGTTGTTGCCTCAAAACTTCTTTATTAGATAGTATAAAGCACTAATTAAAAGCAGATACCCCAACTTTTCACAAGACTCATTGAATCAAATCTTCTAAGATGAAGTCTAAAAAGCAATAAGGAACCAGTTAAGGACATTTATGGTAGGCAGAATGCCCAGTAGAGGATGGGTGATCTTTTGGTCTTGGAACTCAGATTTTGTTTTTTTTTTTCACCTTTTTTTTTTGTCCTCCCCAGCCACATAACCTTATCATTGGACTCCTTTTTAGAGGCTTAAAAATGTACTCTTTATACAAGGGCTCTAATTTTCTATTAATTCTATATCTATTATATGTGTGTATTGATTTATTCTTTGAATGTTTGTATTCTTTATATTTCTTATCTGTTTTTAATTTATTTTTCTTTTCTTGTAACTTTTTTGAAATCTTGTAAATAACTTTGAGCTACATCCTATGTGTGAAAATGTGCTATAGAAATGAATATTTTTGTATCTATTGTAGTTATTGATACAAGTTCAATTGCAGAAGATTATCAAAATAAGATTCACAAGTAGACATAGTAGTATTGTCACAAATTAATATACATATAAAGTAAGTGTCACTTACATACTTCTAAACATCTGTTTTCATCAGTCTGGTTTTACTTAATCAAAAAAAAGTTTAAATATCACAAGCTTTATAGTAAAATTATCCAGTGGGGCTACTGTAGGTCCTAGTTCTCCTTTGACTTCACTTTTCTCTGGCTAAAAGTAAATGCTTTGTTTTCATCCTTCTTATGGATTTTGTAAAAAAAATCTTTGCAATCTGTGGAATTTGTAAAGCTGTCATTGAGTGTGTGTGGACTAAATTGCATTAACTTATAAAGAATTAAATTCTCCTGAAGCTGTATGCAAATAAGAAAAGGTGGAGTGATTCTCTGAACTGGTAACGCTCTATTTTATTTTAACTAGTATATTTTAAAAACTTGGCAAGTGAGCTGCATGTCACTATAAAAAAATAATAAAGAGAAATAATTTCTCACATTACAGATGCAAATTACAATGCAATAATGTTCCCGTTTCAGAAACTAAAAAATAATATTTGGGAATAAAGATTGTTTGCCATTTCCAACCATTTTTATCAGGATAGGTTACTTTTCCTTATATATATCTTGTGTTTTTTGTTTCTTTTCTTTCTTTGAAGGCTGCATTTGATAAAGTTATTGTTTAGTAGGACTTATGCAAATTCACTTTGACCTTCTTATGAAAATTTCATTTTTGTTTAATACAGACTCTTATTAGAGGGTCTTTCGAACAACACTACCAGAATATTCTTTTTTATATCAAAATTTATTTGAGTCCAATTGAAATAATATTAAAGTACTAGTTAATGGCTGGGAATTGAAAAAATATGTGTTTTTATTTTAGTAAACTGTAAAAACAACACATACTGATATGGTGTACTAACTAATAAAAGTCATTAGATGGTACGTTTGATCATATTTTGCTAGAAGGTGAGAAGTGCAAATGTTGTTAGAGTAAAAATTAAAAAAAGAGTATTTCATGATTATTGTATGGATTGGCGCCATGCCGAGGGTTTGTTCCTACCTTGTGTCCTATACTAAGGGGGTTGGAAAATGACTGTATGAATAAGAGACACACTGCTCAGAATATTGTTGTTAGTTTTCCATATAAGTTGGCTCTCTAGGAGTTACTTAAGCCTAGCTAGTTAAATAATTAATGCAGTGGTTAGCACTTTTGCTTTAAGGGTCTAGTGTCCTGGGTGAGTTGAATCCCATGTCCAGTCATTGTGTATATGGAGCTCCCAGTATCTGAGTGGATTTTTCCTCCAGGTACTATGTGTGTTTTTTTTCCACATCCCTTAACTGGTAGCTCTATAATGGCCCTAGTATCAGTATGTGCATGAGTAGGCCCTGCAATGAACTTGCACCCTGTGCAGGGCCCCTTGCTGCCAGTGCTGCTGAATCCATTGCACCTGTGACCATAAATTTGATTAAGCTGATTTGAAAATGTTATATTACATAGTTAAGTAAGGTATTGGGGTGGTTAGCTTAACTGACAGCAAAAAGCAAGGAACATATTTGTTTAATGCTATATTTTGTAATTTCCTGCCAACTACTGTATGTCAACCACACAAACAATTGGGTATAAGAGATTTTTAAAGGATAAGCTTGATATTTTTCAAGTCAAAGTTATTTTTTGACAATCATAATATTTATGCATTTTCCACACAGAATTGTGTACCAATGTCTAGTGTTATATAAAGTTTTAAGAAAAGTTTGCTCGCACTGACACTTTACAGAGGAGGCAGTGGGACATGAAACACCACTGGAAAATAAAAGCCTACAATTTACTGAATTCATCCATTTTTCAAGCCAAGACTGTTGATGAGTATTGATCCACAGCTTGCAATTACACACACATTGTAAAATAGCTTGTACATGTCATTTTTGAAGAAAAAAAACCTCCAATAGTATGACTTTAGAGTATGCATGTAATAACTAAGCACTCACGTATAATATCTTTGTGCCCTGCAGCACATAAAATATCAACTATAGATGGCAACTATTTAGTCTAAGGAAGGTACACAATGACTAACATATAAGTCTAATAGACTAGTACTTGAACACACTATGTATGAGCTATTGCATATTTTATGTTAACTTCATTATAAAAGGGCTTCGTTCTCATTGGATTTTTTTAACCGAATAATTACTATGTGTACAATTCTTGCATCTGTAACAACCATTCCTGTCTTCCAAATATTGCATAGCTGCACATTTATTAATATAATTTTAATAATAAATAAAGTATGTACAGTACATTTAATGTTATGGTCTTAACTTAGTCAATGACATGGGTTCCTGCAGCGACACTTCATTGTTCCCATAAATTTGTGTAGTTGAGTTGGTTTCACATAAAAAATTGAAAATTTGTTTATAGTGTGCATGAGTGCAATTCAGTGAAGCTTTCATTTTTATGGTACACAAAACAGGCCCGGTAGGAATGAGTGTGGATGTGTGCATGAGTGAGACGGGCTAGTGTCTCATCAATAGTTTGTTGCCACCTTGTAACTTATGCTGCTTTACTGCATAAGTAGACTTAAGTAAATAAATGGATAAATGGACCATTCATATGAACTAAATAAAAAAGTACATTGTCCCAAAATAGTTTATTATGTTTTAAAATCTCTTGTCTTTATTCATTAAGGTGAAAGAGAAAAATCCAGGTGTGAACTTGAACACACACAAATGCAATTTAGCTGGCAGATTTTCAAGGTGCATGTGGCAGGGTCTGTAAGTTATCACCAACAATAAGAGTAGTGGAGTGACCCCCGTGGAGACCTAGATGAAAAGTTTTGAGGATCAAAGTAGTAAACCTTCCATTGATGCTTTCAATATGTTAACCTTGACATCATTGTATACGGAAGCCAGTGTAATTTGGTAGAACATCTAAAGTATAAAAATGTACCAGATCCATTTCTGTTGATATGCAATAGATGTAAAGGCTAGTAATGAATCTCATCAACAGCAATGTTCAGATCTTGCGAGACCTACTCTCACTCGCATGCCATTATTATTGCTATCCATTGTAAGGAGCCAGGCACTGGGGTTTCTGGTTCCTGTTTCCTTTTTAATGTTTCAGATTTTTTAAATTCTACAATTTTTAACTCATAATTCTTTCAAAACAAATGCTGAAATGTAATGTAAAAATACAATATGCATCAGGCTGGTTGTTGTATTAAGATTTTTCCATCTATCCATTATCCAACCCGCTATATCCTAACTACAGGGTCACGGGGGTCTGCTGGAGCCAATCCCAGCCAACACAGGGCGCAAGGCAGGAAACAAACCCCGGGCAGGGCGCTAGCCCACCGCAGGGCACACACACTATTAGTGTCTTTTGTTTTGCAAATGTGTCGATCAGCACAAGCAGCAAGAAACTTTTACTTTAGTTCTGTGACTGACAGTATGTATTAATAATATGTATAAAATCAATTTCTGTTTCAAAACACAAACCATAGTTATCATTTTGGAAAAAGCTTGCAAGCATCACCAAAGGTTGGCATATGCTGCTGCCTCAAGTATTAATGTCCTTATTTTTCTTCCATTTACTTTGGTTTTCCACCTACTTTCCCAAAGACATGTTTATCAATGTAATCAATAGACAACCTGTTTAGGGCTGGTTTCTGCCTTACATCAAAAGCTACCAGGATAGCCTCTGGCGCTCTGTAACTTTTATTTAGTGGGGGTGTGAATGTCGTGTTGTTACATTTAATTTGCATAAAGTTTATTAGTAACATGTATGTTTTCTTGTATAGTTTAAACCATCAGCCCTGTTTCTGTTACTTTTTTCCTGCAAGTGGTACATATTACCTAACAAGTGATACTTTTACCTTTGATCACTGTCAAAGACTTAACCACCCAAATGAAAGTGAAAGGCACAATATGCACTAAAGTAGAACTTTGTATTTGTCTTGTTGCTTTTTACTGTGGTTAGGTATTCCCAAGTGTAAAAGTTTGCTTGCTTTACTGAAGGCAGGAGTTATGCAGCCTGTAGTACTTTCTAGAAGCTCTCAAGCTGAGCCCAGATGGCTTCATTCCGCAGACAGCCAGGACAGCAGGGGTAGGGAACATTAAATGTCAGGCAGCAGTGAGCACTGTCCCAGTTAGTGGGGCTATTTTAAACCTTTTTTTTGATCCAGTTATTTTCAGAAAGCTCATCACATGTAACATTGCCACATTTGTCAGATAAAAACTTCAGACAACTTAGATTGCAATATTTACATCTGCTCTTCTCCTCTAATTTTTTGTGTTTTAATGTTGCAATTTTACTATGGCACTTTGTTCAACAACAGTGCAATCCCCCAGCGCAGCGTCCATTTTCATTTGACCTTGACTTCAACTAGGCGCTGTGTGTGTTTGAACTACCCATAAGCCACTGTGAACATGTTGTATTGTGTCAACTTCTATCTGTTATGATTACTGCATAATTTTTAAAATTGCTTTTACTTTTTGATTTACCCTCGTACACCTACATACAATATAGATTTGCCAGTATTATGTATTTAAACACACTGTCAAATTATAATATTTTTTTATGATGACTGTTCATCAACATTACAATTAATGGGTAGAAACTATCCCTGTATCTGCCCAAAAGTAGTAAATAATTAATTAGTCATGAAATAATGTCAGGAGAGATTACTTGTATTTTGAAATGGGAAAAATACTCAAATCTTAAATAAGGCCTAGTAAAAATAGATTGTGTTGGTTATTGGCCAGGGTATTGAAACATAAAATGCAAAGCTGCAGGTTTTGTTATTTATTCATTCAACTAACTGAATAAAAAAAGTATAAGTTTGTAAAATCCCTAAAGTTAATACCTATTTAAACACAAGATAACAATTCAAATTTCTGCATAAAATATCTGCTTTAAGACAAATAACAACTTGTCTACTTTTTAAACCTGGAATTTGAAACACCTGAAATACAGGAATGAAAAGGTACCTGTCATTCTTGTTCATTTGTCTAGCCATATAATTACTACACCTGCTTAGGAATCCTTTTGTTTTCTCAGTTGCACCTGCCACACACTTTGTTGAAAAAATCAGCAGATAAACAGCAGAATGCCTAATCTAATAAAGAATGACACTTGCACAAAACATTTTTTGGGATTCGGCTGAGGGATCTGACAAAACAAATGACAAATTTCCATGTAATATTAAATATTAGCCATTTGTATGATACAGGATATTTCCAGAGTCCACAATTAGATTAAAGCGTCTGGAGCATGGAAAAGGAGCTATATAAATAAAATGTATTATTATTATTATTATTATTATTATTATTATGTATACAACATAGATTTCATGAGTGAATCACAGTGTATTAATTAAAGCATTAGTCTCTTACTTTTTAACATCATGTAAAAAACTGAAAAATTGCAAATTTAAAAAGAGGCAGCAACGTTTGTCTTAAAGTTTACAAATCACATAGCTAAGCCTGCTGATTTCTTACTATGTAAAATATTAAATTATTTTTTCACTTCTTGTTTCACTTCTGTAACTGCTTACTGTATTAGAGCTAGGCTATATGAATACTGATGTGTCTAGTATTATGTAGTTTTGTACCTTGAAAATAATTTTGAAGGCCAAAGATAATATTCTGTTGATGAGAATAATTTTTTTTAACTACTGCACATATAGTAGCATACCTTTCTGATAACAACAAATCAGTATCACACCAGAACTGTTGCATTACCTGATTAAAAGATTAGTACACAGTTTGTTTTGATATATTGCACACATAAGTTTAGAAAAGAGCATTTTTCCAACTTTTTCTCTGAGTTAGGGTATTCTACAACAAACAATGCTTGATTGTTTATGATAGATTTAACACAGAGCAGAAAACCTGATCATACCTGGTCATTGGTAGGTGTAGTAAGTTTGTTGGTAGGATGACAGAAGGCTTTGCTTATAAAAATTCTAATTTATCAACATAACATAGAAAACTGAAATTGTTAGAAATAAATATAGCTGATGTAATCAATAAAGTAAAATAAGTTAATGCTTAATACATTTATGTGTTATTATTTATGTATTAATTGTATGTAAACAACTGAGAAAAATTGACAACAATATTCTTTTATGTGAGCGAATACATCTAATGCCAAAATATAAGTTTTACAAGTTTATTAAATCTTTACTGAAACATTTCTTTTTCAGAAATAAATCTAAAAAAGTAATTTTCAGAAAAGTTTCATTTTTTTTTTTTTTTTTACTTTTTTTAGCAGCATTTAACATACTTATCATTTTCCATAAAATCATACATGCCCACATAAGCAGTAAATCCAAACAATATTTTTCAAAATTTAAAAAACTATAATAAATGTATGTGGGTGACATGCCCTGGGGTTCATGTCCAAGGTGCTGCCTGTGTGTAGTTTGCATGTTCTTTCTGTGTTTGCATGGTTTCCTTGGCCAGTGATTGCTTCTGCTATGCCAGGATAGGCTTCTGTGACCCTGCTTTGGATTAGTGGGTTGGAAAAACAGATTGATGAAATGGAAAAATTCGAAGTCGAATAAATTATCAATTAAAAAATGCTAAGAAGGATATGCCAAAAACAAAAACATGACATAACTAGAAATCAGAAGTCAAGTAGGAGGCACAAGTTACTGTAACATACATGTGAATATACACAGAAAATAAGACCTCAAAAGTGGCATCAAAATAATTTTAAAAATTTCAAAACAATTTGTCTTAGTGAGAGTGAGTGCTGCCTCTTACTAATCACTATGATGATTTACTTTTGTTTTTTTTTCCTCTGTTACTAGAATAATTGTTATCCCAGAGAGGCATTATTTAAAAATGTAGTTTCTATACAATTTACACATGTCTTGCACTTGCTGATATTTTATATGGGTAATGAATAGACAGTACTGTCATTTTATATTTTATTTAAACAAAAGAAAGATACTTTTTTGGGATGAAAGCACACAAAAAATCAAAACATAAATGTAAGGCTGGCTTCAAAATACGGCCATGGCTACACTTGACATGATTAGATAGATACTTTATTAATCCCCAAGGGGAAATTCACATACTCCAGCAGCAGCATACTCCATCCATCCATCCTCTTCCGCTTATCCGAGGTCGGGTCGCGGGGGCAGCAGCTTGAGCAGAGATGCCCAGACTTCCCTCTCCCCGGCCACTTCTTCTAGCTCTTCCGGGAGAATCCCGAGGCGTTCCCAGGCCAGCCGGGAGACTTCGTCCCTCCAGCGTGTCCTGGGTCTTCCCCGGGGCCTTCTCCCGGTTGGACGTGTCCGGAACACCTCACCAGGGAGGCATCCAGAAGGCATCCTGATCAGATGCCCGAGCCACCTCATCTGACTCCTCTCGATGCGGGGGAGCAGCGGCTCTGCTCTGAGCCCCTCCCGTATGACTGAGCTTCTCACCCTATCTTTAAGGGACAGCCCAGACACCCTGCGGAGGAAACTCATTTCAGCCGCTTGCATTCGTGATCTTGTTCTTTCGGTCACTACCCATAGCTCATGACCATAGGTGAGGGTAGGAACATAGATCGACTGGTAAATTGAGAGTTTTGCCTTACGGCTCAGCTCCTTTTTCACCACGACAGACCGAGTCAGAGCCCGCATCACATTCTTCCCTCATTCGTGAACAAGACCCCAAGATACTTGAACTTCTCCACTGGGGGCAGGATCTCGCTCCCAACCCTGGGAGGGCACTCCACCCTTTTCCGGCTGAGGACCATGGTCTTAGATTTGGAGGTGCTGATTCCCATCCTAGCCGCTTCACACTCAGCTGCGAACCGATCCAGAGAGAGCTGACGATCACGGCCTGATGAAGCAAACAGGACAACATCATCTGCAAAAAGCAGTGACCCAATCCTGAGTCCACCAAACCGGACCCCCTCAACACCCTGGCTGCACCTAGAAATTCTGTCCATAAAAGTTATGAACAGAATCGGTGACAAAGGGCAGCCCTGGCGGAGTCCAACTCTCACTGGAAACGGGTTCGACTTACTGCCGGCAATGCGGACCAAGCTCTGACACCGGGTGTACAGGGACCGAACAGCCCTTATCAGGGGGTCCGGTACCCCATACTCCCGGAGCACCCCCCACAGGATTCCCCGAGGGACACGGTCGAACGCCTTTTCCAAGTCCACAAAACACATGTAGACTGGTTGGACAAACTCCCATGCACCCTTCAGGACTCTGCTAAGGGTGTAGAGCTGGTCCACTATTCCACGACCAGGACGAAAACCACACTGTTCCTCCTGCATCCGAGGTTCGACTATCCGACAGACCCAAATCTCCAAAACCCCCGAATAGACTTTTCCAGGGAGGCTGAGGAGTGTGATCCCTCTGTAGTTGGAACACACCGCCCCGATCTGCCAATCCAGAGGCACTGTCCCCGATGTCTATGCGATGTTGCAGAGACGTGTCAACCAAGACAGTCCTACAACATCCAGAGCCTTGAGGAACTCCGGGCTTATCTCATCCACCCCCAGGGCCCTGCCACCAAGGAGTTTTTTGACCACCTCGGTGACCTCAGTCCCAGAGATGGGGGAGCCCACATCCGAGTCCCCAGGCTCTGTTCCTCATTGGAAGGCATGTTAGTGGGATTGAGGAGGTCTTCAAAGTACTCCCCCCACCGACCCACAACGTCCCGAGTCGAGGTCAGCAGCGCTCCATCCCCACCATATACAGTGTTGACACTGCACTGCTTCCCCCTCCTGAGACGCCGGACGGTGGACTAGAATCTCCTCGAAGCCATCTGAAAGTCGTTCTCCATGGCCTCCCCAAACTCCTCCCATGCCCGAGTTTTTGCCTCAGCAACCACCGTAGCCGCATTCCGCTTGGCCTGCCGGTACCTATTAGCTGCCTCCAGAGTCCCACAGGACAAAAGGGACAGGTAGAACTCCTTCTTCAGTTTGACAGCATCCCTCACCGCCGGTGCCCACCAACGGGTTTGGGGATTGCCGCCATGACAGGCACCGACCACTTTACCGCCAGAGCTCTGGTCAGCTGCCTCAACAATAGAGGCACGGAACATGGCCCATTCGGACTCAATGTCCCCCACCTCCCTCGGGACATGGTCAAAGTTCTGCCGGAGGTGAGAGTTGAAGCTACTTCTGACAGGGGACTCTGCCAGACGTTCCCAGCAGACCCTCACAACACGTTTGGGCCTATCAGGCCTGACCAGCATCCTCCCCCACCATCGAAGCCAACTCACCACTAGGTGGTGATCAGTTGACAGCTCCGCCCCTCTCTTCACCCGAGTGTCCAAGACATGTGGCCGCAAGTCTGACGACACAACCACAAAGTCAATCATCGAACTGAGGCCTAGGGTGTCCTGGTGCCAAGTGCACATATAAACACCCCTATGCTTGAACATGGTGTTTGTTATGGACAATTCATGACGAGCACAGAAGTCCAACAACAAAACACCACTTAGGTTCAGATCGGAGGGGCCATTCCTCCCAATCACACCCTTCCAGGTCTCACTGTCATTGCCCATGTGAGCATTGAAGTCTCCCAGTACGAGACTACACAGTACGAGGGAGTCCCCAGAAGGTATGCCCTCTAGCACCCCCTCCAGGGTCCAAAAAGGGTGGGTACTCCAAACTGCTGTTCGGTGCATACGCACAAACAACAGTTAGGACACGTCCCCCCCACCCGAAGGCGGAGGGAGGCTACCCTCTCGTCCACCGGGGTAAACCCCAATGAACAGGCTCCAAGTCGGGGGGCAATAAGTATGCCCACACCCGCTCTGCGCCTCTCACCGGGGGCAACTGCAGAGTGGTAGAGAGTCCAGCCCCTCTCAAGGAGATTGGTTCCAGAGTCCAAGCTGTGCGTCGAGGTGAGCCCGGCAATATCTAGCCGGAACCTCTCAACCTCGCGCACTAGCTCAGGCTCCTTCCCCTTCAGAGAGGTGACATTCCATGTCCCAAGAGCCAGCTTCTGTAGCTGTGGATCGGACCGCCAAGGTCCCGGCCTTCGGCCACCACCCAACTCACACTGCACCCGACCTCCTTGGCCCCTCCCATAGGGTGGTTGCCTCTTCGGCCTGTGCCCGGCTGAGCCCCAGCAGCATACTGATAAAAATGTAATTAATACTGTTTTTTTTTTTTTCTTCCCAGCAGCATACTGATAAAAACAATATTAATTAAAGTGTGATAAAAACATAGTGCAAGTTAAAAAGTTGAAGGTGGAGAGTGCAAGGCAGGTATAACAGTCAATAACATTGTATAATGTTACTGTTTAACTGGTGGAATTGAAGAGTCGCATAGTGTGGGGGAGGAACGATCTCTTCATTCTTTCAGTGGAGCAGGACAGTGACAGCAGTCTGTAGCTGAAGCTGCTCCTCTGTCTGGAGGTGATACTGTTCAGAGGATGCAGTGGATTCTCCATGATTGACAGGAGCCTGCTCAGCACCCGTTGCTGCGCCACAGATGTTGATTACTAGTTGGCAGCAAAATGCCGTTTTATACAGTACTTGTGAATAGAAGATAATCACATGCTATACAGTTAGCTGAAGGTAAACTGAAGCAAATATGCCTAGGAGGTTGCTCAGACCATGAACTAAAGAAAATAGCTACATTATCTGGTCTTGAAATGTAAAATTCCAGATGTCAAACATTTCACTGAGGGTAATTACTTGAAGACCTGCTGGAGACAAGATTTATTGCTTCTTATTTTATTGGAATGATTTTTCCTTCGATAACGTTTTCTGCTACATTTTTAACTGTATAATAAGGATAATGAGACTGAATAAGCAGTAATCAGAGCTGAGTAGTTACTCAAAGAAAATGATCCATTACAAGTTACTCTTTTCTTCTTTCAGATTGTAACAGGATTATTCTACCCAATACTTCCTGGAAAAAGTAATTATATTAGTAGTCACTTTACCCTTATGTTATTGTCTAAATCCATCAAGAAATGTACCAAGAATGACACCCACATGTCTCTTCAGTGTTTTAATAAATGGTAAATAAAAACAGAAATTGGGAATTCAGCAGTTGAAAAAGTAAGCTACATGACTCGCATTAGCACAGTATAAATGAAATAGCCGGTAGAGGCATTTTACTTCACAAAAATAATTCATTTTAAACAATAATTTGTAATAATCAAAAATACATCTTATTTAACTATTCAATTACTTTCAACCATGGAGATGGTAAATTATAAAATTGCAGCTAGTGTAGAGGCTAGCAGATGAGAGTACTTATTCATCAAGTGGAACCAGCTACCATGTTTATCATGCAACACCATAAATTCTCCCGGTTCTCTACCTGTCTTGTTCTTGTGCTCTTTACACTATCAAAAAAGTCACATGGTGAACATAAAGAAAAATTAGTCTTTTGTAATTACTTATCTTATATTCACTAAAAATTAAGGAAAGATTCAGTTACCTTGCTTGTACACAGACTTCTTCATTTTCACGGGAATGTTAAAGAGGTGTGAAAAAGAAATCAAAATTTATATTGTGAGACATTACTCTATATTTTAACACTCATGAGGCTTCAGCATTTTCATTGAATTGGATTTGAAAGCCTTTTTCACCTCCTTAAATCTTTTTATTTTGAGCTTCTTGAATGAAAGACTTTATATCACAAGGAACAAAAATATTAACATAGCTGTTACAGTGTGTATATGTCTGATTATAAGTTCCTATATAAATGCCATGGTTCATGTGCTTCTTTTAACTAGGGATATTCTTGGGGTCGGAGGCAGAAGTGACGTCAGTCTTGGGGGCCGCAACTGGAAGTAGTGTCGTGAAGGTTGAATCAGGCAGAATTTCCCGTATTTGGTCTGCAGAGACAAAAGAGAAAGGTTTAGTGCACCCCACCATCCCCTGGCTGGTGTGTAATTACCTTCACTTGGTCCATTCAGCTTCCACCTATGTGACAATGTCTAATAATTGTTTTTCTGGGAATCTCCTTTTTGTTTTAATTTTAGTGTGCAATTACAAACTACTCAAGCATCACATGGAAAAGTAATTTTTTCATCACATATACACATTTAAGCCATGACAACTCCAACAAGTTCTCTATAAATGGCAACTCCATTTAAAGGTTTGCTTCCTACCCTCTGTACTACTGCTGACTGCTGGGAGTTTAAGTCCTCTCAGTAGTGCCACCACAGTTTCATCGCAGTTACAGGCCAATTTACAGAGCATATCGGGACCAATGACTTCGCTTTCCTGTTTTTTTTTTTTTGGTTGCTGGAAACTTCTCCAAAACAGATTTAAACTGGGAAGAAGATGTAGCGTGTCAGCTATCACCAGTACACTTAAAAGCAATACTAACATCTGCCTGGAGAAGTGATTTATTTCTGTCCTAAGAAAAATTCTTAAGAATTCTAGTGATTTTTCGGTTTACTTCCAGTCAGACATCTTGCAACACCAAGCTGCTACCACATACAGTCATCTTAGCCCATCCAACCAAAAGCCTATGAAGAACTTTCAGCACTCTGCTACAATATTTTCAAAAAAATGCAGTAATGTGGACTGAATAACTTATTGCTCTGTAATATCAGGGACCCCCACACGATTTTGATTTTCAGACTTTCAAGAAACCACAGGGTTTATTAGTGGTTACAAGGATCCCTCATTTTTTCCACCTTGTCTCCAGGGTTCAGGGTTCAGGGTAGATCTATTATATACAGATGATCTCTTACCGTATTTCAGTTTGTTCATAAGCAACATGATGACATATTAGATATAATTGTGGGTGAGTCTAACAGATGTGCGCAGCATCTGATCCAGTAGCACTATGATGGCCCGGGATAGCTCCACAGTCCTTAGGACACTTCTAGGAGCCACTTGGACCTGGAACCATTAATAACATACCCAAGGAAGAGCTGCGGCAAGTGGCGACACACACAATCAAGAAGGGGTGTAAGTGTACAGGTGCTTCTATTTCCAAACAAGGGTTCAAAATTCTGATGTGCAAGTTAAATGTAGTGCATATTTCCAAATAAATAAAAAAACAGACAGTAAACATTCCAATAAAACTGAGGTTAGGAATTCAGACAGTCATCCATCCATCCATCCATTTTCCAACCCGCTGAATCCGAACACAGGGTCACGGGGGTCTGCTGGAGCCAATCCCAGCCAACACAGGGCACAAGGCAGGAAACAATCCTGGGCAGGGTGCCAACCCACCGCAGGACACACACAAACACACCCACACACCAAGCACACACTAGGGCCAATTTAGAATCGCCAATCCACCTAACCTGCATGTCTTTGGACTGTGGGAGGAAAACCGGAGCGCCCGGAGGAAACCCACGCAGACACGGGGAGAACATGCAAACTCCACGCAGGGAGGACCCGGGAATCGAACCCAGGTCCCCAGATCACCCAACTGCGAGGCAGCAGCGCTACCCACTGCGCCACCGTGCCGCCCATTCAGACAGTCATCCATATCATAAAACAAACCGCAAGCCTCTGTGCTTTTTCAATATCTCTGGTGTCTCCTTAGCTCATTGTTAAAGGTTATCCTCAGCAGGAGGAGATACCTAGCTTCCGCGCTAATCTACTGTCATTTAAACTCCATCCCCTTCTCTCATTGAGACTCTACTTCTTTTATTGCTTTTTCTGTTCAAGTGCTTTGACTTGCTTTTAAATTACTGTGGAACACTGTGGAAGACTTCTGCGCTAACAAGGGAACAGGTCAATTCTACACATGCACGTGGGAATGCATGATCACCCATTCCCACATCCGACTCTAGAGCCGCTTCACCACACTGCCTATGCCCCACCTGAAAACTCGAGCATCCTGTTTATTTATTCATTTAAACCCGCTTTATCACAAGCACCCACTGCAGCCGAATTTTACATTTATACATGTGGTGTTATGCCAGTTGTAACAGTTTTCTTAGCACTTACTATATACTGTATAATGCAGAAACCTAAAGTTGAAATGCACTGGTTAACAAGACCATCCATTCATCAATCTTCAGGGCTCGCAAAATTTCAAAATCCCTGGTAGCCCTTTGGGCAGGCACTCTTCAGTTTTTGGTAGCCCAAAATAAATTTAAGTAGCCCGAATAAAAAAGAGATTGTTTTTAATGTACTGTATAATATTATAAAGGAAACAAAACATCAATCAAAAAATTGTTAAAACACAAATTACAACAACTGTATAAAAATTACAATCATCAACTCAAATATTTGTTTCTAATTGAACAGAAATTTCTATGAACTTGTATGTGGATATGTCACCATTATCTCTCACATACCTGACATGAACCAACTCCTATTCTATTATACCATTGTCTGTACTGCCATCTGCAAGAATGGATAAGAACCTGCTTTCTTGAATTTCCTTTTCGATCTGGTCTCATTAAGTTTGTGCTATTGCTCCAATAAACTCTCTGCAAGCATGGTCATTAAGGTAAGTGGAACCAAAATCTAAGTCATTTGCTTTTTGAAGTTTGCAAAGACTGCTAAATTTTGCCAATGGTAGTTCACTCTTTGCAACATAGTATGCTGTTCTAAACAGCTTTTTCAGGACTTCTTGTTGTGCTTGGTTTTTTTTTAGTATGTTTTTTGCAATTGGTGTTTGTTCTGGGAAAGATGCTGCAGACAGCACCAATGCATTTCTTGTGATGCAGAGATTTCTCATGGGTTTTGATGGGGTCTTTCCTAAAATTACTGGTCCCAGTAACAAAGGCGCTTGTCGAGTCAGAAATCAAGGTAAACTCACGACACACCCGGCAGAACATTGTTATTTAGCTTGTCATATTCCAGCCACAGAAATTCTTTTGTCCATGAAACCAAAAAGCTGCGCTTTTTTTTTTTTTTGCCTCATAGGCTGATTTGCCATAACTTTTCCGCCTTGTGGTAGGCTTTTCTTTGGCTGTCCCTTCTTCACCCTGACCTGTCTTATTTGGCTCAGCAGAACTAAAATACCTGCGTAAATCCATCTATTTTTACACACGCACACACATAACGGTCAGTGATTTTTTAAATTCTCTGCGCAGTCAACCTGTATCACATGTTTAAGCTTGCTGTGGGAGATTTCACTTGTCACGTTTGAATAGTAAGCTAATGAGTGATAAAACGATGTCAGAGGAATTGGTGCGCAATTAATCCGTCACTGACCAATCAATACTGCCGCTCTCTATACACAGTTCGCGCGATCGCAAAGTGAAAGTGAAATTAAAAAACAAGCGCGAATTCAAATGCGATTTCAATATTTCACATATTGACAGTGGCTCATCGATGCCCGAAAATGACATAATTACCCAGTTACATTTGCGAAAGAATGCAAAAGCATTGACATATATTTTTCCTTCCTATGATAGCCCGACGGGCAGGGCTGAGATAGATTTTGGTAGCCCCACTGGAAGACACAATAGCCCCGGGACGTCGGGCTAGCGATTTTGCGAGCCCTGACCCGCTTCATTCTGAGCAGTGTTATGGGGAAGCTGGAGCCTATCCCAGCAAGCATAAGGTGCAAGGACAATCCCTTTACTTGAATCACCTTAAAGATAGCAAATAAATCACATGTAAAAAACATTTCTCTGACACTTCACAAAGAAATTATAAATTATTTTTGAGAACAAAACGTTTCTTTGTGGCACTGTTAAGAGATTCTCTATAGTTTACATACCTAAATAGAGTATTGTTTATCGGTGTATCACTTATGCTTTTTTATGCTTTCTTACCTTTTTACTCTTACTCTCTGCTCAACTTTCTTCTAAACTTTGACATTGCATTCTAGTTTTCTGTGGTCCCCTCAGTACAATGTAGCCCACACAATGGTTCCTAATTACCTGTTTGAATTCAAAACAATTCAGCTTCCTGTAAAATTGTGTTTTCCAATGACCACCAACAAAAGTCACAGTTAGTCACTAGGAAAAGCAATAATTGATCTACAGCATGAATGTTTTACTCATAGGAAAATTGTGTATAGCATGTTCAAGATTGGCGGCACGGTGGCACAGTGGGCAGCGCTGCTGCCTCGCAGTTGGGAGACCTGGGGACCTGGGTTCGCTTCCTGAGTCCTCCCTGCGTGGAAGCGAATCCAGGTCCCCAGGTCTCCCAACAATCTGGTATTTTACTAGTCAAAATTATATCTCCACAATCATGGTATAATTTATTTAGTCACATGAAATTGCATTCTAAAGTGAAGCATATTTTGTACATTTTTAAAAATAACCAGCCTGCTCTTGCAATTTATAACGGAGTTTATTTGTACTTTTGTCCCATTATAAAGAAAAGCTTTAAAACTTACCAGATATTTCCATTTTTCAACCCAAAAATTTTAGTGAGTATTGATTCCCATCTTGCCATAACACACATATTGCAAAATTGCCTGCCCATGCTTTTTAAAGAATATAAAAAAAACAAAAAAGCAAGCTATTTGTGTGAGATTTGGCAGTTTTAAAAGAAACTAGCTGTGTTCTTCACTTCGCCATATTCTCCATTCATCTTCTTCTGCAGCACCCTTTCAGCATCAGAGACAGTAAGCATTGTTATTAACATTATTGAACATTGATGCCAAAACTTGAATTGCTGTCTCTGTTCTGTATACAGTACATAGTAATTACTTAACAAGTCATACTTACGATTGCTTATACTCTTTTAATTATATGGATGCTTACTTCTTTTTTTTGCAAAGATATTGCCTTCTGCCACTATACTGATAAATCATGAGTGTCCTTCAGTGAGAAAGAATATTGAGAATGCCCATAGCATGCAATCAAGTGACAGAAAGTGAACAGACATTATAGGAATGTATTCATCCAGAGTAGGGTTGCAGGGTAGCTGGAGCCTATTCTAGCAATCATTGGACACAACACAGGGTCAGTGCAAGTTCACTGCAGGTTGAATACACACACTAGGTCCCCTTTTTCACCATGCAAATCCAACTAACTTATATGTTTGGACTGTAGGAGAACATGCAAACAACACGCAGGATGTTATCCCCACTCTTCTTCACAGCAAGACAGCAGCTCTACCACTGAACAACTCAATGATAATAATAATAATAATAAATATTATTATTATTATTATTATTATTGTTATTATTATTATTGCTGCTGGGAATATTTTCCATCCATGAATCTGTTTGTATACATTTCTCTGTTATAGGCACAATAATAATAATACTAATATAGTCATCCATCCATCCATTATCCTAACTTACTTATTCAGGGCAGAGTCATGGGACAGCTGGAGCCTCTCCCAAAAGTCATAGGACACAAGGCAGGAGAAACACCTGGACAATAGTGATGTACTAATGGATGACAACAATATTCTAATAATAATAGTATCACCTTAACTGTTGTCCTCAGTATTGTCCCTCTATTAATCTAATCATATATTGTTCTCTGCTGTAGACAAAATAATCATCATCATCATAAAAATAATCCATCCATCATGCTTACCCACTTACCTAGAGCATGATCATGGGACTGCTGGAGCCTATGCTACAAAGCGTCAGGTTCAAGGCAGGAACAGTAACATGGCAGGGCATCAGTCCATTCCAGGTTAAACACACATACCAATGCATACCAATTACATTAGGGCCACTTCAGCAATTCCAATTCATCTAGGTCTAAGCATAATAAAGTTTAGTAAGTTCAGTACAGATGTTTTAACATAGGCAGAGTGGTAGCACAGAGTTGTCATTTCTTCCACAGAGTGCCAGGTTCTACATGGAGTTTGCATGTTCTCCCCATGTATTTACAGAGTGAATTTACTCACTTGAAAGCATTATACTCATTTCTTTTATTACCATATCTTCGGCAAGTGTGACTACATAATGCATTTTAAAAACACATAATTAATTTGTGGCTCTTCAATCTGCTCTATTGCACACTCTGCCTTTTTTATTTCCTGAGATTTTTTTTATAATTTGTGTGCAAGATATGCCATGGAAATGGTGGGTTGGCTCTTTCAAAATTCTAATGCTTTTATTAAAAATTCAATGCAGTATAATCAGTTCAGTTCAAATTTATTATTATGTGTAGAGACTACAATGAAATTTTTCAATATGCTGCCACTTGGTGTTCATCTTGCTTCGTTAAGTAAAACTTCATTAAAGTTACGTAAAATAACAACAAAAAATGTAATGGGTTGGGGGTGGGTGTCATTAGGTTGTCTTAACTCCAACCATGACAGACAAAAGAACAAGAAACATTGTAGTGAGAGAGGTCCATGGTGATTCATAATTTTAAATAAATAAAGGAACGTTCAGGCTCAGGGCAGGTACTGGTGCACATGGAAGCATGCACAACTGGCTCCAGAATGGCGATGGGGGAGTTGGCTGGCCATGCATTCATGTTCGGATTTGTACGACAACCAATTTCCTTGTTAGCACTCTGGGGTTCCATGTTTGCAGCATCTGCACCCAAAAGTGGTATAAATGGAGCCTGAGAAGAAAATGGGGGACAGAGAATAGCAAGAAATGAGTAAAGGAGGCATGTGAAGAACAGAGGTTAAAGCTAAAATGAAAGTAAAAGAGAAGGAAAAGGACAGGATTGTGGCAGTGCCTGTGCTGATGAGAAATAGAGTCAGACGGTTGGGAAAGTCACCCTACACAGTTATTGGAGTTGGACTTCAACTCACATTCTTGAGGATGTATGGGAGCAAGAATAACCAGTGTGGAAATGCACCATAAGAGATCATTTGAGAGTTAAAAAAAAAAAATTCTAAATGAAATAATGGAAAAACATTTTTGTTGAGGATGTACTATACATCTCTGTATCTGTGTTGATTACAATACAGTACAATACAATTTATTTTTGTATAGCACAAGAAGTGCAGCAATGGGATTTAACAGGCCCTGCCTTTTGACAGCCCCCCAGCCTTGACTCACTAAGAAGACAAGGAAAAACTCCCAAAAAACCCTTCTAGGGAAATAATGGAAGAAACCTTGGGAAAGGCAGTTCAAAGTGAGACCCCTTTCCAGGTAGGTTGGGCAAGCAGTGGGTGTCAAAAAGGGGGGTAAATACAATACAATACACAGAATACAACACAAGTAATCCTCAATACAATATAATAGTGCAATAGAAATATTACAAGTACAGAGCAGAATTCAACAGTAGATGATATCACATAATACAATTTGGATTTGTTCAGAGTCCTGGAGACCTCGGTCATCAAGCTGCCTCCCCTACTGGCCATTCCACAGCTGAGACCAGTGCTGGGCCAGCCAATCCGATGAGAGGACCCTTCTACCTGATGATTCCTGCAATCCTCCATTAGAGATGACTTTACCTTAGGCAGGCAAAACAAATTGGCAGGTGGGCAGTGGCAACAAGTGCCACATTTGAGTACCAAGAAGAGAAACAGAATAGGTGAGGGTTAGTAACAAATCAGAACTATCCCCTGTGACCCTGTGTTCGAATTCAGCGAGTTGGAAAATGGATGGATGGATATTACTTATGCTTTAGTGCTAATGACTAACAACAGAGATGCAGTATGCACAGTTAATCAGCAGCTTTGGTCAGGATATGCTAAACTGAAGTAGTGAGTCTTCAGCCGGGATTTGAAAGCTGAGACCGAAGGGGCATCTCTCATAGTAGCAGGTAGACCATTCCACAGTTTAGGGGCCCTGTAACTAAAAGCACAACCTCCCACTGTTATTTTATTAATCCTTGTAATCATAAGCAGACTGCCATCTTGAGATCTTAATGTATATTCTGGTTTGTAAGTCATGATAAGTTCAGATAAGCATCCCGGACTTTGGCCATTTAAGGCTTTATATGATGAAAGGAAGCTTTTGAAATCTGCCCTAATCTTAACTGGGCGCCAAGTGTAAGGATTTAAGAACTGGAGTTATGTGTTCATGTTTTCTTGTTCTTGTAATAATTCTTGCAGCAGCATTTTGCATTAACTGGAAGCTATATAAACAACAGTTTGAACATCAGTGAACACACTGCATTGCAGTAGTCAGTCCTACTAGAAATAAATGCATGAATAAATTTCTTAGTATCCTGCTTATTTAGAAAACGCCTTAATTTCCCCGAATTCTTAAGATGGAAGAAACATGATATAGACAACTTTGTAATGTGCGCTTTAAATGACATGCTAGAATCAAAGATAACTTCTAGATTGTGGGCTGATTCAGTGAAATTAATGGTGATTCCAACCGAGTTAAACGCTGACAAAATATTGTTGCAATCAGCATCATTCCCTCCAATAATTAATATCTTTGTTTTATCAGTGTTTAAAGACAAGTAGTTCTCATCCATCCACTCCTTTAATTCACTAACACAACTAATTAAAGACAACATCGGAGAAACTTCATTTGTTCTAAAAGAAAGGTATAACTGGATGTCATCTGCATACAAGTGAAAATTAACATTAGGTTTTCTAATAATAGATTCCAGTGGAAGCATGTAAAGTGAAAACATTAAAGGTCCCAGTACTGACTTGCAGGACACCATATCTATTAAGAGGTTACCAATTAAAACATTTTATCAGAATGTATAACAAAGTCAGAAAGTAGCTTACGTTAACTAAGAATAAGACATGGTTCAGAAGATCTTTAAATCAATAATGTAATTTATTTAACTAGGTTAGGATACAGACTTTAGCAGTAGCAAATATTCTCCATGACATAAAATGATGAGAAGAGAGTCTTGATGAGTTATGTAGTCTAGGCTTTGTTTATTGTATATGTTATTTCTTTTTGAATATTCTTAAAAAATAAATTTCAAACTGATTTACAAAATATGAAATTCTGAATTTTAATTTTTCAATTTTAAGAGTAGTGTTAAAGTAAATATTTAACAGGATTTGTTTGGGGGTAAATAAATATACTCTCCCCTTAAATATATTACAATTAATATTTTATCAGTTTAAATATCTGGAGAAATCTGGGGAAAGACATGAATGCATTGGTCTACTGTGGTATATTTTCAAAATGTTATTAAGAATACACATATTGGTTACTTGTCAAGCAGTGATTTGCCATACTGTATGAAAACTGAAAGTGCTAATTAGAGCCTTCCATGTTTGTGTTTGTCAAAACTCACCTGACTTGACTGGTGGCTTTGAATCACTAATGCCATTCTTTTGCAATGTGCAAAATGATATTTATCAACACATAGTATTTACCTGTCTTCAGAAGGATCATGTAAAAGAACATTCCTTTCTTTGTCGTGTCTTCATACCTTGTGCCAAGCTAAGTAATCTGAGATATACATACAGTATGCTTGTTAAAGTGGGTCTGCAGCTGCGTCTGCCTAAATGTAGATATATCAACTCTTAAGAGATATAATCCTGCCAGGTTTCTATGGGGCATCCTCACTATGTGCACACTGAGCTGCTCATTCACATCCAGAGAAGCAGTTGTCCTATTTCAGAGTCCTCACATATCGTTGAGCTTTTTAGCTACTCTTGGAGAGCGAGTGAATCAACTCTGTACAGTGTAATACAACAAAAAACAAGAGGGAGATGGTAAATGGTTGGAGACCAGCTGGTATCCTTCTTAATGCAAGCAAATGATATGAAAACAGAAAATTTAAACAATAGGAGATGTTGCATGTTGCTTGTCCAATGTTGCCTGTCTTCCCAGGACTTTTTCTATGCTCTTTGGAATTCAGTTTGTGAATGAATACTGACTTCTGTTCCTTCAATAGCCTGATGGACAGAAGAGTCAGGACCTACAATGCAGAAATGAATGTGAAATCAACGGGCTTTGTCATCCGGACTGTGGGTGAAAGTGCAGAAGCTATTAGTGACACATTCCTAGACACTTCTTTGTGCATACTTACCTTAGAAGCGTCACTTGGATGTTCCCGATTTGCGTGTGTGAAACAACAGTAACCTCATTTTGAATGCTTGTATTTACAATTGCATCTGTTCAGTCACAGCACAGAGCTTAGGCCAATATGTGAGGGCAGGAAGGACTCCTCTCATACTTTACCACAAAAGTTTTATATAACACACAAAACAATGACTGTTGCACTAATTCCTTCACATGGTTCAATATTTCTTCAACTCAAAATTGTGATCAAGACTTTGAAGTACTTAAATCATCTTCTTGAGGAACTTGCTTCCCCCAGACCTACACAGTGCAAGCCAATCAGAGTAACCTCTGATTTGAAGGTGCAAATTGTAGTGAGGCCAGGCATTGTCGTGCACCAGGAGGAACCCAGGACTCACTGCACCAGCATAGGGTCTGACAATGGGTCCAAGGATTTCATCCCGATACTTAATGGCAGTCAAGGTACTGTTGTCTATCCTGTGGAGGTCTGTGCGTCCCTCCATGGATATGCCCCAGACCATCACTGACCCACCACTAAACTGGTCATGCTGAATGATGTTACAGGCAGCCTAATGTTCTCCAGAGATTCTCCAGACCCTTTCACGTCTGTCACATGTGCTCAGGGTGAACCTGCTCTCACCTGAGAAAAGCACAGGATGCCAGTGGTGGACCTGTAAATTCTGGTATTCTATGGCAAATGCCAGTCGAGCTCCATGGTGCAGGGCAGTGAGCCACAGGGCCCACTAGAGGACGTCGGGCCCTTAGGCCACCCTCATGAAGTCTGTTTCTGATTGTTTGACAGAGACATTCGCAAAAGTGGCCTACTGGATGTCATTTTGTGGGGCTCTGGCAGTGCTCGTCCTGTTCCTCCTTGACCATAGGAGCAGATACTGGTCATGCTGATGGGTTAAGGACCTTCTATGGCCCTGTCCAGCTCTCCTAGAGTAACTGCCTGTGTCCTGGAAGCAGCTGAAACTAATTAACATCCCCCTCTGCTACTTAACTGACCAGATCAATATCCCAGAAGTTTCATTGACTTGATGCTATATTCTGATTAAAAAGTGTTCCTTTAATTTTTTTGAGCAATATATATATATATATATATATATATATACAGTATATATATATATAATGAAGGGCTGTTCAGCTAAAAAAATATAAATTGGTTCAGAAATATATATCGGTTCAGATATATACATTGGTTGAGATATATATATAAATTGGTTTGTATAGGTCCATTCTGATATATATACATTGGTTGAGATACATTGATTTGGATATATACATTGCTTTGAATACATCCGTTCAGATATATACATTGGCTGAGATATATACATTGGTTGGTATACAGTTGTGCTTGAAAGTTTGTGAACCCTTTAGAATTGTCTATATTTCGGCACAGATATGACCTAAAACATCATCAGATTTTCACTCAAATCCTAAAAGTAGATAAAGAGAAACCAGTTAAACAAATGAGACAAAAATATTATACTTGGTCATTTATTTATTGAGGAAAATGATTGAATATTACATATTTGTGAGTGGCAAAAGTATGTGAACCTCTAGGATTAGCAGTTAGTTTGAAGGTGAAATTCGAGTCAGGTGTTTTCAATCAATGGGATGACAATCAGGTGTGGGTGGGCACCCTGTGTTATTTCAAGAACAGGGATCTATCAAAGTCTGCTCTTCACAACACATGTTTGTGAAAGTGTATCATGGCACAAACAAAGGAGATTTCTGAGGACCTCAGAAAAAGAGTTGTTGATGCTCATCAGACTGGAAAAGGTTACAAAACCATCTCTAAAGAGGTCGGTTCAAATGTATGCATCGGTTTGAAAATAACGGTTGGGATTTACAGGCAGGCACAGCGTGGCCACCTAAGTTTCGCATCTCCCTTTCACTTCAACATTGCTTCAACATTGTTGTCATTATTTTACATATTTTATACAAGTGGTATATGCCTGTCTGTCACGTTTTGTTACGTAAACTGACTTGGTTGGGGGTCCTCGATTCCAAAGCACTTTTTTTTTTCCATTATTTAAAATACTCGCACAGATACCCGCATCCTCACCCCACTCCATCCCTCCCCGGCTCATTGTACCCGCCTCACTTGCTCCTTCTTGTCCCTCCCATTTCAGATTCTTTTCAAAATCTGAGTTATCAGAAAGCATTGATTGCAACCACAGTACGTTCCATTTTTTCACCTTATGAAACGTTTGTTTATAATTGACCGAAATCCGCCCAGTGATTTCTGTTATTCCTTATTGGCAGCTTTTCATCAGAGGGTGAGCTACTTCGGGAAGGACATTAGTGCCATTTGCTGAAAGGACGTTATGGAGGAAAACACTGGAGTTGCGCTATTTCTTCTGAATGTTGATCAGTGATCAAGGATCAGAATAATCAGAATTTTCCTGATCCACAAATGACAGATTTTTAACTCTGTTTAAAGTAAAACTGACAAAAACCACATGTTCACACACACACGCAAACTCACAAATAGTGGGTCACACATACTACTGATTAAGCGTATCTGTCAGGAGCGATCATGGTTTCAACCCATAAAACATTAGTTCATCATTGATAGAAAGCAGCATGGTGATTTGTATTATTCCTTATTGGTAGCATTTCATTTAAAGATGATTTACGTCAAGAAGGAGAAAGAGGATGTTATTTTGACAGGATGATCTTTTTTTAAGTGTAAGCACTCGCACATGCACGCGCTGACACACAAGTTCAGAATATCTAAACTGGTCTATCCGAATGGATTTAGATATATCCGAACCAGTATATATTTCTAAACACGTGTATATATATATATATATTTGAACCGGCATATATATATATATATATATATATATATATATATATATATATATATATATATATATATATATATATATATGTATATGTATATGTAAATATATATATATATATATATATATATGTATATATATATATATATATATATATATATATATATGTATATGTATATGTATATATATATATATATATATATATATATATATATATATATATATATATATATATATAAACTGATGTATATATTTCTAAACTGGTCTAGTGGAATGGATTTATATATATCCGAACTAGTGTGTATATATATACAGTGGAACCTCGAGATACGATCACCTCTGTATACGAGAAATTCAAAATACGAGGAAAGTATGAGCGAAAATTTCTGATCTAAATGCGAGCATTGGCTCGCGTAACGAGCCACGAGCCAGGCTGTGGGTATAGCTCTCAGCTTAGCGAGGGGGCGTGGTAGCAGTTGCGAGCCGCGATCTGCGGTGTCTGCGTTTCTCACTTAAGTGCACAGGTGGGAAACTGCCCACATCCATGATTGTTCCTGTGGCTGATGGGCTGCAGCTGCCATGTCCTCCCCGCATATATAGAGAAGCGCGAGCCGGTTAAGGGGGAGAAGAAGTGAGAGGAGAGGAGAGGAGAGGGAGAGAGAGAGAGAGAGAGAGAGAGAGAGAGAGAGAGAGAGAGAGAGAGAGAGAGAGAGAGAGAGAGAGAGAGAGAGAGAGAGAGCGAGAGAGCGAGCAGGCAGGCAGGCAGGAGGGCGGGCAGGAGAGCAGGCTCGCGTGTAGCTGAACAGTGAGCTGAACAGGCGAGCCAAACAGCTGAAGCAGGACGGTGTAGAGAAGGTCAGCTGCATTAAGAGTGTCTCGCCTGTTGCAGAGCCCGCAGGTGAGACGCTAACAGAGAAGAAGCACCGGGGATTGTCGTCTGTTTTTTAAAGACTGCATCCTTTTGACGTTTTAACCTCGTGTTAAAGGATTGTTATTCTTGTGTATTTTAAACCTCCACTTCACAACTGTTTTAAGGATTATTTATTTAAACATTTATTGAATGCTCTACTGCACTTTGGACACCTGTTTTGATTCTTTTAATAATCAGTTATATTATTTACCAGTGTTAT